>NC_138194.1:25599278-25776778 GCF_964194105.1 Spermophilus citellus | reverse complement strand
GCTCTACCTCCTACAGTTTCCGCCACTTCCCAAGAGTTCATTCAGCTATGGCTCCATTGATGGGTTAATCTACTGATGAAATCAGAGCCCTCGGGATCTAATTATCTAATCCCCAAAACTCTACCTCTGAACATTGCTGCAGTGAGAGTCAAACTCTCCACACATGAGCCTTTGGGGGATATTCCAGATCCAAAGCATAACAAGGAGGTGCTGGGATCATGCCACAGGAGCACACTGGGGCACTGTAGCCACTATTGAATAAGTTGGAGAAGGCTTCTAAAGAGATGAAAGAAAATCTCTGAAGAAAATCTAAAGAACGAAAATCTCTTTATCATGTATAATTATAATACACCAATAAAATATGTGAGAAAGAAAAGAAAGGAAATAAATGAGCAATAAAGAGATGAATTTTAAAATGGTAATGAGGCTTTTTTTTTTTTTTTTTTTTTTTTTTGGCTTAGCTCTCCAACCAACTCAGCAGCTGCTGTTGGTTGGGAGCCCTTCAGTATCTGAGGCAGGAAGATGGTGACTGCAAAGAAGATGAAAAGTCTCTGGAGTTGATCAACTCTAGACTCCAGCTTGTAATGAAAAGTGAAAAGCACGTACAAGACGACTCTCAAGATGATCAGACAGGGCAAACTGGAATAAATTGACCATCCTCACCAACAACTATCCAGCTTTGAGGAAATCTGAAATATGCCATGTTGGCCAAAACTAGTGTCCATCACTGAAGTGGCAATAATATAGAACTGGGCAGAGCATGTGGAAAATACTACAGAGCATGCACGCGGTCTATCATCAATCTAGGTGATTCTGATAGCATTAGAAGCATGCCAGAACAGACTGGTGAAAAGTAAATCAGGCAAAATGTTTAATAAAACTTGCCAGATCTTAATTAAAAATAAACAAACTAAATTGCAACAAAGGCCTAGGTTGTAGCTCAGTGATAGAACACTTGTCCTGAGTTCAATTCCTCTTATTGTAGAATAAAAAAAAAAAAAAGATATACAAGGCAAGATCACTAGATAGGATTTGGGATAAGAAGAGTGGAGACAAGAAATGAATGATCGACAATTTAACTCTTAAAACTCCGGACACAAACATGTCACTCACTAAAAGTAAAGGTAATTTGCCAGGTGTGATGGAGCATACCTGTAATCCAAGACTCAGGAAGCTGAGGCAAGAGGATTGCAGGTTCAAGGCCATCCTGGGCAACTTGGTAAAACCCTATCTCAAAATAAAAAGGAGTAGGGATGTGGCTCAATGGTACAGCACCCCTGGGTCCAATCCCCGGGACTACAGAAAAGATAAATTAAAAATAAAAGTTATTTGATTGTAATCTCACAGTGCAATATCTAAATTAATGTGGTTAATTTGGAAATTTTATTTGCATGATCTGCCATAACATGTACATCATTGTTGCCCACGCCTCCTTCTAAAAGAGCGGTTGCACTTTCTGACTGATTGGTAGATAGGCTCTGAAAAGTGTTCTTGCTTCTTTAAAAGGTATTAGAATTATAGTCGATAAAGGCTCATGGCTTTTTAGTGTGTTAAAAGTTTGCTTCAAGCTTGGTGCAGTGGTTCATTCTTGTAATCTTAGCAATTCAGGAATCTAAGGCAGGAGGATGGCAAAGTCTCAGCAACTTAATGAAACCTTGGCTCAAAATAAAATAAATATGGCTGGGGATGTTGCTCAGTGATGAAACACTTACCGAACATGTGCAAGCCACAGAGTTTAACCCCCAATACTGAAAAAAGAAAGCTACTTCAGAGTTTTGTCACACGAGTCTGTGGGCTTGTGTATGCATGCACATGTGTGCATAAGATTTTTCAGTGATTACTAGAAAATAATCAGTATTTTATAAGTCCTTGAAGAACATTAAGTGCAAATAAACTGAATATTTTTCCCAAGAAATTCTCTGAATGACAGATACATCTCTTTTCATTTTATTATTTTTTTGATTCTGGGGATTGAACCCAGGGGAACTCAAACCCCCAAGCCACACCACCAGTCATATTTTTGTATTTTATTTAGAGACAAGGTCTCACGGAGTTGCTAAGCACCTCGCCATTGCTGAGGCTGGCTTTGAACTCGCAATGCTCCTGCCTCAGCCTCTAGAGCCGCTGGGATTATAGGCATGCGCCACTGCACCGGGCAGATATGTCTCCTATTGGACATTAGTAATTGAAATGCAAAGGTATCTGTACATCTCTGAACTGTCACAAATAACATACAATCTATCAAAATACTGTTCCATAGGGTATATTACCTTAGACATAGAATGGCAATACTAGACAGTAGTTACCTAAAGATTTTTCTATGGTGTTGGTGGATTTCCACTGTGTTACCACCTCCCACACTCAGTCCCCTTGATAATCTTTGATGAATATTTTTTTAAAGAATTTTTTTCACAACACCTTTATTGTTTTTATTTATTTATTTTTGTGTGGTGCTGAGGATCAAACCCAGCCATGTGCTAGGCAAGCACACATACTAGGCAAGCACTCTACCACTGAGCTATAACCCCAGCTCATCTTTGATGAATATTTTCACACAGCTGATCAGAGTTGATTAAAACCACATACTAGAATTGTAATGCAAAAAAATACATAAATAAATGAATAAATTTTTTTTAAAAAATCTAAAAACAAAAACAAAAAAAACCCCACATACTATGCAAAACTAAGGGACCTATACAGAAACCAATGGAATTCACATATTGGCATTGGCTACATTCGCTCTGTTGATAAACATACACATTGTCTCACTTTGTGCAGCTAGAAGAACTACTTTAAACTACATTTAACTATGTTAAAACCTCTGGTAGATTAAGAAATGTAGGTAGAGGCTGGGGATGTAGCTGAGTGGCAGAGAGATTTTTCTAGCATGCATGAGGCTCTGGATTCCATCCCCAGAACCACCAAGACAAAGGATGAAGTGACATCTACTTTGCAATAAAACTAACAGTTTAGACAAGGAAGAGATTTGCCAACGATGTCACAAGACAAATATTAGTAAGAGTTAATCATACAGCTCCTTTTAGGAGTGTTCCTTGGACAGCACTTTGAAACACACTCCAAAATATTTTGAAGTGATAATTTTATAAGCACAAGGTACTCTTCATTTACAAGAGTTACGGTTATCCATCTCATATGAAAAAAAATGTACAACTATCTGGGTGTGGTGCTGCATGCCTGTAATTGCAGCAAGTCTGAAGTCTGAGGAAGGAAGATGGCAAGTTTGAGGCCAGCCTGGGCAAGTTAGTGAGATCCTGCATCAACATAAAAACTAAAAAGGGCAGGGGATATATAGCTCAGTGGTAATGTGCCTCTGGGTTCGATTTCCCCCATACCACAAAAAATGTACAATGTTTTATTTCATATGATATCAGAACTATGGCATTGCCATGACCTTAAAATATTAGGTTTATAAAATTAATAAGCAACCTCATTTCCTTGAGGCACTATCCCTGAAACTTGCAGCCTATGCCACAAGGTGGCAGTAGGTCTCTTGCTTCAAGGAATCTAACGCCATAGTTCAGATGCAAATTTTTAACAATTTTGTAGAAATGTTATATGTAAATCCAGTGTATGAGTTCATCAAAGCAGTCAAGCATAATAGATGTGAAGAGTGCATAAGGCAGTCTTATGAGCACGTACTCAGAAAGGGGATTTGTGTCTTTTCAATTCTTACCATGCCCAGAACCTAAGGATGGTCTAACACTAAGTAGCTGCTCAACAAATATTTGTGCACTGGGTGAAGAAAGAATAGAAGAACCTTCTAGAAGTGGGTATAATTTGACTTTCTTCTCAATAATCACAACTTTATTCCCAGCACTACCATAATATATTGTGTTCATATACTTCTTTTGTCACAAAAGTCAAATCCCTCAAAGTATCATTCCACACCCCTCAGGAGAAAATTTATTTCCTTTTTTTATCTGTTATATTTATTCATTAATCTATTTTGTGGTACTGGGATAGGAAATCAGGGCCTCACATGGGCAGGGCAAGTGCTAAACCATTGACCTACACTCCCAGCCCCAAAGTCTTATTTTTATTTATTTAACTTTTTTTTTAAGTGTTTTCCTTTTGTGGTGCTGGGGATTAAACTCAGTGCCTTGGGCTTGCTAGGCAAATGCTCTACCACCGAGCTACGTTCCCAGATCTTTTTAATTATTTTATTTTGAGACAGGGTCTCCCTAAATTGTCCAGGTTGGCTTAGCACTTTGAGCCTCCTGCCTCAGCCCCTCAAGTAGCTGGGATTACAAACATATCTGGGCCACCATCATCCTCCTGCTCATTTACTGGGGATTGATTCTAGGTGTGCTCTATCACTAAGCTGCATCTCCAGCTCTTTTTTATTTTGAAACAAACACTCACTAGGGGCTGGGAATGTGGCTCAAGCGGTAGCGCGCTCGTCTGGCATGCCTGCGGCCCGGGTTCGATCCTCAGCACCACATACCAACAAAGATGTTGTGTCCGTGGAGAACTAAGAAATAAATACTAAAAATTCTCTCTCTCTCTCTCTCTCTCTCTCACTCCCTCTTAAATAAATAATTCTCTTCTCTCTCTCTCTCTCTCTCTCTCTCTCTCCTCTCTCACTCTCTCTTAAAAATAAATAAATAATTCTCAAAAAAAAAAAAAAAAAAAACAACAAACACTAAATTGCTTAGACTAGCCCCAAACATGTGATCCTCCTGCCTCAGCCTACTGAGCAACTTGAATTATAGGTGTGTGCCACCACACTCAGATGTGGGCCATATCTTTTTGGTCGTCCTATTGAGAAAATCCTTTATGACTTCTTTTCCTCATATAAATATTATTCTTCTCTCTTATGCTAATAGTTGTGTTCTTTAGTGAATTTTCTCTAAGTGGTGCTTGACTTTTTGAGTTCACATACCTTTGGAACATGGTAAGAAGTCCTGTACCGTCTGCCCTTCTAAAACAAAGTATTTTTATAAAGAAATTAAAACAAAAACAAACAAAACCCCAAAGTCCTAGATAGTTTCACATTCCCCCAAAGACCTTGTATGAAATGAAACTTTATGGAAGTCCTTTGTACCTTTTCATTTCTAGATAGATTTTTTTTTAACATTTTCAATTGGTACCCCAATAAGAAATAGATCAAACCCACAACTGTCTAATAACAAATTTTATGTAAATTAATGTTTGTGTTAGATTTATTTTTTTAAATGCATGTAGAAAAATGGAAATAAACAGAAAAGCAAAACTGTTAGCAATTCACTTTTGCCAACAGATTAGAAATCTTTTGAAATATATATACATACAGCACTGGGGGTCAAACCCAGAGACTTGTGCATGCTAAGCAAGTGTTCTGACATGAAGCTCTACCCGCAGTACTGCCTTCTGAAATATAATTTTGGTGATATTGTAAGAGTGGTCTACTTTATGCTTTGAATATAACTCCTGCTGTTCCACCACTATGACTTATTTTTAAAAGGGCCATGCTTCCTTCCCTTCCTCTCTCCCTTTCCCATTCTAATCTCTCCTACAAATCTACTATATATATATATATATATATATATATATATATATATATATATATATATTCCTCTGATTTCAGGGGAAACAGGATTCCCTTTCTTCCCCATTGTACCCAGAGTTATCTGTCCTTGAGCACATACCCACCACAGGACCAAAGTAATTCAGACTTCGGGGATGGCACCAGAAGATCTCAGAAATGATTACCACTCAAATTAACAAGTGAATTAATTACAACTCTGGACTGAGAACATGTACAGTGGACCCTTTGAATCACCTCTGTTTTAGTCAGTGTTTCTGATACTGTGACTAAAAGACATCACCAGAACAATCGTGGAAGAGAAAGAGTTTATCTGAGGGCTCAAGGTTTCAGAGGTCTTAGCCCATAGAAGGTCATCTCCATTCCTCAGGACTCCAGGTGAGGCAGAACATCATGGCAGAAGAGTGTGGCAGAGGGAAGCAGCTCACACAGTCATTAGGAAGGGAGGGGGAGGGGGAGGGGGAGGGGGAGGGGGAGGGGGAGGGGGAGGGGGAGGGGGAGGGGGAGGGGGAGGGGGAGGGGGAGGGGGAGGGGGAGGGGGAGGGGGAGGGGGAGGGGGAGGGGGAGGGGGAGGGAGAGGGAGAGGGAGAGGGAGAGGGAGAGGGAGAGGGAGAGGGAGAGGGAGAGGGAGAGGGAGTCTCCAGCCTCCAGGTACAAAATATATACCCCCATAGCCACGCCCCAATGAACCACTTCCTCCAGCCATACCCCACCTGCCTCCAGTTACCACACAATTATTCCCATCAGGGATTAATTCACTGATTAGGTTCAGGCTATAACCCAATTATTTCTTTGCCAAACCTTCTTGTATTGTCTCACATGTGAGCTTTTGGGGGACATAACGTCTAAACCATAACAACCTCTTTAAAAGCCCCCTCTTCCCCACGATGAGCAGAATCAGACTTTGGAACAGAAGTCCCCTGTGTTTCTCCTTTGCAAGCAAAGCAATAAAACTTCTTTTTTCCTTTTTCTCAAAATCGTGTCCCCATTACTGAAATGTCATCAGGGACAAGGACTCAGCTTTTGGTAAGAATAACACGTATATTATATACTTTTTCAGTTAATACGCATAAAAAAATACAGTTCTTAATTTAATGGATTTAAGTAACTGCATTAAACTGCCTTAAATATAAACATTTTCTAATTAGGTTATTTTAAATTCTGACATAAAATTTTGAATATATTTTGTTACTCTTTGAATGAGTCACAGTATAAGATCATTGAATCCAATATTATACTTTTTTATGACTTAAAAAAATTTTTTTTAGTTGTTGATGGACCTTTATTTTATTTATTTATGTGTGGTGCTGAGGATCAAACCCACTGCCTCACACAAGCTAGGCAAGGGCTCTACCATTGAGCTACAGTCCCAGCCCTTTTATGACTTTTTGATACAACCTGACAAAATTTTCCTAAATAAATAAAATAGTTTTTTTGTTTTTTATAGATAATTCATGGGTGTGTAAATACATGTGAAACTTTTACTTTATATGTTCCAATATGCACAAGTTTCAATTATCATGCGTTAGTTAAATAAGCCAGGCATGGTGGTGCATATCTGTGATCCCAGAAGCTCAGAGGCTGAGGCAGGAGGATCGCAAGTTCAAAGCCAGCCTCAGCAACTTAGTGAGGCCCTAAGTAACTCAGTGAGACCCTGTCTCTAAATAAAATACAAAAAAAGGGCTGGGGATATGGCTCAGTAGTTGAGCAGCCCTGAGTTCAATCCCCAGTAAAAAAAAAAAAAAAAAAAAAAAAAAAAAAAAAAAAAAAAGCTAGTTAAATAACACTAGTCTAACAGCTCAAATTTCAATTGTCATGGGTACATAGTAAAAGATTTGACCTTGACTAAGGAGCAAGATCTTTGTCCTCCATACCAGGTAGACATGTACTCTTTAAACCCTTAGAATATTTGAAGCAGCAGAAAAGTGTTCATTATTCATGATGGAGTCCCCTGTTCATACCTAATGGTTTATGCCAGCAAATTGATTCATGGTGGGTCCATTGGGCCTGTGATATCAGCCTAACCTCATACAGGGTGGAGTTGGAAACTGATTTCAACCATGGGTAATCAATCAATCAATAATGACTATGAAACAAAGTCCAATAAAAACTGGTCATGGAAGCTTGAGAGGCTTCCCTGGTTGTTAATACTCTGAGTGTATTTTCATACACCTGGAATGAAGGTAACATGTCTGGGGTCAATGGAAGCTTTGCATTTGGAATCCTTCCACAAATATCCAATATATGATGAAATATCATAATTAGCCAATTTACAGATGGACATGCCTGCATAGCTCTGAAAACAGTTGGAAACATAATAAAACTATGTATTTATATTGAGTTTTTCAGGTTTCTGAGTACTTTTAAAGGCATTCATTGTCTTATTTATCACTGAAAATATTCCTGAGGTTTATCTGCTTCTTAAGGAAGATAGCTGTTCTTCTATGATTTGTGAGTCAGGAAATTCAAGATGGATGGATGGATGGATGGATGGATGGATGGATGGATGGACGGACGGACAGATGCACAAATGGGCAAACAGAACAGTGACAAATTCATGAGATTTTCCTCTTGGAAAGGACCTTCAAGATCATGCCCTTGACAACCTGGTCCATAGTATCTCTGAAAGGTAATGAAGATTGCCATACATCACAAAGCCAGTTTTATTGGCAAGGTGCCCTGATGCTTAAAATTCCACTACTCAAGCTGCTATTCCATATATCTGTAGAATGGGCTTTGAATACAAAATGATCTACAGGGCATGGTGGCACACGCTTGTAATCCCAGCTACAGCAAGGCTGAGGCAGGAGGATTGAAATCGGAAGCCAGCCTGGGCAATTTAGTGAGACCTTATCTCAAAATAAAAAATTTTTCAAAGGGCTAGAGATATAGCCCAGTGGGAGAGCGCCTCTGGGTCCAATCACCAGTACTGCAAAAATAAATAAATAAATAAATCCTAAAGAAAAAAAATCTTTCCTCTGGACAGCCATGGTAAGAAATCAAAACTCATTTCCATGGATAATTATTCTCCACAAAAGTGGTGTTGAGAGCGCTCAGGGGTGTGTAGGCACTGAGTATGAGCCGTAGCTGTACATCATGGGCAGTTACACAGACAGTGGAGTCAGGTAAGTAAAATTACAGGTTTGGGGTTCATCTAGACCCAAGATTACCTCTTGGCCCATGTCATTACCGACTGGTTTCTTAGCTACTTATCTAATCACTCTGAGATCCATTTTCCTCACCTATGTACTGGGACTTGTAAAAGTAGCATTTGTGTTAAGAAGGTGTTGAGAAGACTAACTTTGAAGTTCTGCATAAAGTATTTGCGTCAAGCACATACAAGTACTTAGAAAATTTTAATTATACTGTATATTTTTGCAGCATATATAGCATTTTCCTAACTTTAGGATTTCTCTGAACCCTTTCACCCCCACCTCAAATCACAGCATTTCTATGTGGCCTATTCCATCCTTGGATGTCTGACTCTGTGTGTGTGTGTGTGTGTGTGTGTGTGTGTGTGTGTGTGTGTATGTTTGGGGGAGGGATCCTGGAAATTGAACCCAGGCCTTGCACATGTTAGGCAGGTACTTTACCACTGAGCTACATCCCGTCATTTTTTTTTTAAATTTTGAGATAGGGTCTTGCTAATTGCTAAGGCTAACCTCAAACTTGAGATCCCTCCTGACTCGACCTCCCCAGTCTCTGAGATTACAGGTGTGTGCCACTGTGCCTGGCAAATAGTCTGTTCGTAAACACAATAGAAGGTAAAACTGATTCTCTTCACTTTTGTTAGATAACTGCTGAAGTCTAAACAGTTGCCATGTTGTTGACCAACAGTGGAAAAGCAGCACAGGGAATTCTTACATTTGCTGTAGAGAAAAACTTACTGAGCCAGGTGTGATGTCACATGCGTGTAATCCCAGCAACTTCGGAGGCTGAGGCAGGAGGATTGCAAGTTCAAGGAGAGCCACAGCAATTTAGCAAGGTTTTAAGCAACTGAGATCCTCTCTCAAAAAATAAATTAATTAATTAAATTTAATTAAAAGGGGTTGGGATGTGATTCAGTGCTTAAGTGCTCCTGGTTTCAATCCCTGGTACGAGGGGGTGAGTTGGGGGAAAGAAGAGGGGGTGGAGGGGCGGGGGGATGGGGTGGGGGGTATACTAAAACAGTGATTGAAAGACCTGCTATTTGCATGGTATTATTTTACAATCTCCCTAGGTCACTTCTAAGGGAGCAGTGCATCTTCTTCCTAACCATTCACTGGAGAAAAAGACTGAAGGTCTATAAGAGTTCTGAGATATCCCAAGTACTCACCAATCCTGGTGGGCATTGTTCATTATGAAAGTTATATCAACAGCATATTTTCAACTGTGTGGAAAATAACCAAATTGAAAGAATGGAAAGAACTCTGCTATAAAAAGTGTCACCTAAATGAAGTAGCATGCTTGAAACTTACTTATCCTTTTCTTTTTCCTCCCTTCTTTCTCTCTCTCTCTCTCTCTCCCTCCCTCCTTCCCTCCCTCTCTCTTCTCTTTTCTTTGTTTCTTGGTACTGAGGATTAAACCCAGGGGTGCTTTACCACTGAGCTATGTACCCAGTCCTTTTTATTTTTGTTTTGAGACAGTCCCTTACCAGGTTGATGAGGCTGGCCTCAAACTTATAATTTTCCTGCCTCAGCCTCCTGAGTGACTAGGATTACATGCATGTGCTATTGTACCTGGCAAAACTTACTTATCTGAATGAAAATCAGCCCTCTTGAATAGGTGAAGTAAAGAACTTCTGTACATGAATATACACAATATCTACACATAGGTCATATGCTTGGGATGCTTCATTCTAAAATTTGATCTTACTTCCTGCCCTAAATGCCTCCATTTGGCTTCTCTCTCGCTCTTGCGCTCTCTCTCTCTCTCTCTCTCTCTCTCTCTCTCTCTCTCTCTCTCTCTCTCTCCTTTTCTCTTTATTTCCTTCCCAATATGTCTTCATTGGCTCTTTCTTTTCTTTTCTTTTCTCTTTTTCCTCCTTCTTCTCAGTCCTGGGACAGGGTTTTGTTAATTTCTGAGGCTGGCCTCAAATTTGCTCTCCTCCTACCTCAGCCTCCTGAGTCACTGAGATTTTAGGAGTGCTCCACCAAACCCAGCTTCCACTGATTTTAATACCAAAGTTATTTATCTATCACGAAAGGTGAATTTATGGGGCTGGGGATGTGGCTCAGCGGTAGCGCGCTCGCCTGGCATGCGTGTGGCCCGGGTTTGATCCTCAGCACCACATACAAAGATGTTGTGTCTGCTGAAAACTAAAAAATAAATATTAAAAAAAAGGTGAATTTATATTTAGGAAAAGTTCATGTGTTTATACCATTATATATAAATACCTTCTAATCATTACTATGTACATATGCAACCCCATTTAGCAGTTGTAATGATGTATCGAGCACCATTTTAGTGTTTCTCAGTTGTTATGAAAACTGAAAAATCTAAATAGCCTCAAGTTTTCTAATGGCTATTCATGGACTGAGGATGTAGCTCAGTGGTAGAATGCCTGACTAGTATACTCTAAGGCCCTGAGTTCAATCCCTAGCACTGCCAAAAAAGAACAAGAAAAACTTTGTTTATGAGCACTAAGATTTCAAATAATAAACCATTTGACATAGTGGAAACAATAGTGTATTCAATAATAATTTGAAAACAGGTTATTTTTTTTTACCTTGTTACAATGTTCCCAAAGTAATGGTTAAACAAATTTTGTATACAAAGTACCAGTACTGTAGGAAGTCAAGTCCCTCATGAGGCAGATTTATTATCATTCAGTCTGCTACTCAGCAACATTCTGTATCTATGGGATGTTTTTCCAAACTCCACCCCTCTCCAACCCTTTATAACGCTTTATTTTTCTTAATAGTGTTATCCCCCTCTAAAATTTCTGTAGTTTTTTCTTTTTTCCCCTCTTTTGGTGCTGCTGATTAAACCTAGTAGTGCTTTTTCACTGAGCTACATCCCCAGTCTTGTGTTGGGATGCGGGTGGCTACTGGGGATTGAACCTAGGAGGTGCTCTACCACTGAGCTACATCCCCAGTCTTGTGTTGGGATGCGGGTGGCTACTGGGGATTGAACCTAGGAGGTGCTCTACCACTGAGCTACATCCCCAGTCTTGTGTTGGGATGCGGGTGGCTACTGGGGATTGAACCTAGGAGGTGCTCTACCACTGAGCTACATCTCCAGTCCTTTTCTTAAATTTTATTTTGAGACAATGTCTCACTAATTTTCCCAGACTAGCCTTGAACTTGTGATCCTCCTGCCTCAGCTTCCTGAGTCACTGGGATTATAGGTGTACACCACTGCACCCAGCCACATCTGAAATATTAAATTGTGTTTATTTATATAACTAATTAGAACAAATTTTAAAAAAGAAAAAAATGGGTTTATTATTTATGTATTCCTTTTCACCTTCGATATAAAAATCTATACACAGATTTTCTTGTTCTCCACATAGAGAATGGTGCCTAAATATAGTGAACACTCCGTGCGTATCTGCTCAGTGAATAAATAAAAGTTAATTTTAAGCTATGAACACAAAATGTTATAACCTTTCTTAGTTCCCAAGTTATGAGGAAATGCAAAAATAAATGAATCATGAACTTGTCACCAGATAAAAATATGGGACTGCTCTTCTGGCCTCAAGCAAACCTTTGTCCTCCCTTGGGAATCATTTGTCAAAACTCCTTACCCTTTTCTAGAGAGTTCTGCTTGCAGGGTCAGCTGTTCTGAAACAGAACCATGTGACGCAGTCTGCAGAAAGTCTCAGGTTCTAAGAAAAGATTTAATATGAGTTAATTGGTTCAAGCTCAGAGAGAAACAAAGAGAGAGGTATAATTGGCAGCAGTTAACATTTGGTGAAGAGAGTGATAAATTCTATCTAAATGTTTGTGTTATTTTAAAACTCCCTCAAAATTGCAGGCTATTTTCAATCCTGATGGTTGGTGACACTTGCCTGGTACAAGCTCAACTGGCTTCCTTCTTCCTTCCGGAGCAGCTGCATGTTGCTACAAGAAACTACAAAGTCAACCTAATGGTTTCACTTTAAATTCATGGTCTGAGCACTCACATGGACCCTTGGCTGCTGCTCAGGAATCCTACTATCAAAGAAGAGATGCCTCCAAAGAAAGGTCAGCAGAGTTCCCAGAAGGAAGGGGGGATCTTGATTCAGGCAGTGGGGTTCTTGGCATATGTGATGAAAAAGAATTTAGGCTTGTACCGGTCAGAGGCATAGACAGAGGTTTATTTAGCAAAGTGGATACACATTCAAGGGAGAATAGGGGCAGTCTCAAGAGAGAGATACCTTTGGGGTAGATCAAGAAATATGCATTCAAGGGATAAGACAGGCCACCCCGAGAGTGAGAGACATGTTTTGCAGGTTCCCCGGTCTTCTTTTAAAGGGAACCTGGTGAGGGGTGCGATGGACAGGTATGTAGGAATCACATCAGTGCAGTGACCTCTGCATGGGTTCTGGTGATCTGTTCCATCTCAGGGCCCTTAGGCTGATGATGTCTCCAATATCTGATCATGATCCAGAAAGTCCCCTAAATCATACCTTTCTCATTGTATCTCTCTTTACGTCATTGATTTATTAGGGAACTGATTACTACTGCACAGGTAGATTTATGCATTTCTCAGGAATTTGGGTGTTACAGGCCTGGGAGAGAGACCCACTTAGGGAGTGAGGCCTGAAAATGTGAAGAAATAATTCTTTAGGGTGATTTCCTGGCCCTTCCTTTATGTCCTGCCTACCTACTTCTTATTCCTTCTACCTCCCGACTATATTTCTTTCTTTTTTTTTTAAAGAGAGAGAGAGAGAGAGAGAGAGAGAGAGAGAGAGAGAGAGAGAGAGAGAGAGAGAGAGAGAGAGAGAGAGAATTTTTAATATTTATTTTTTAGTTCTCGGCGGACACAACATCTTTGTTGGTATGTGGTGCTGAGGATCGAACCCGGGCCGCACGCATGCCAGGTGAGCGCGCTACCACTTGAGCCACATCCCCAGCCCCCGACTATATTTCTTTAGTAGGAAGGTTCCCACTTTCCTGGGCAACTATTCCAAGCTTTTTTCTTCATTGAATCTTCTCATACTTGTTGGAATCATTGATGAGAAACTCATGTGACTCCATTTTTTAAAATGAATAAGTAACAGCAGCTTCTACCTCAAGGCCTGTCCTAAGGAAGGGGGCATGACCCTTGTCCTAGGAAAGACCCACAGAGCACTCCTAAGCACATACCCACCCTGCTGAGTGGTTTGTCTACAAATAACGGGAGAGATCTACGGACCCTGGTGTCCCTAACTCAATCAGGCTAGATGAGGACCTATAGCAACCCTCTAGCAACCTCCAATCAACATGAGACAGGGAAAATACCTGGGATGCCAGATGACCCCCAAGTAGTTTATGGTGGTTGATAACATGTTGGGAAACCATGTAGTTCAGCACGTACATCAGTTCAAAGGAATCCCCCTCTTGTACTTACCCAAAATGTTCCCGCCAATGAATGTGCTAATCAATGTTAAGAGTTGTTGTTTGACTTTCCCGTGGTATGGAATGATTTGCTGTGTGATGTTGTGATGCACAGAGTAACCCCTCCCCAAAAACCTATAAAATCTTACTAGAAAAAGGACCAGGGACTCACTCCCTGGGACCGATACGTTGGGAACAGTTGTGAGTCCCGGCTCGAGCTTGCAATAAAGACTCCTTGTGTGATTGCATCAGATTCGGCTCTTGGGGGTCTATTGGGGTCCCACGAATCTGGCATTACAATTGAGACTCCAGAAGCCATGAAATTTGCACCTTTGGGCCTTTCTACCACTAATCTGTACAGTCCCATGCCATCCTCATGGTTCTCCTCATTTTGTTAGAGGACAAGGAATGTTCTCCCCTGTACCGGGTTATATGTCCACTCTCCACGCATACCAGGTTCAAACGTTAAAATCCTAATCTGCAGTACCTCAGAATGTGGCCTTATTTGGAGATAGTCTTTCAAGAAGTGAAGTTAAAATTAGGTCATTAGAGTGGGTCCTAATCCTGTATGACTGGTGTCTTCACACAGAAAGGAAATATGGCAGCTGGGGCCCTGAGTTCGATCTCTTTAAAGCTGAGGGGATGAGGCCTGGCACGAACCCTTCCCTCCAGGGCCTGAGAAAAAACCAATTCTGAAACCACCCACTATCCAAACAGCCTCCCCTGCCCCACATTGGGAATTTAACCCAGGGCCTCGCATGCACTAGGCAAGTGCTCTACCACTGAGCTACAACCCCAGTTGTTTTTTTTTTTTGTTGTTGTTTTGGGTTTTTTTTTTTGTTTTGTTTTGTTTTTATTAATTTTTGAGATAGGGTCTCATTAAATTGCCCACGCTCTGCTTGAACTTGTAACCCTCCTTCCTCAGCCTCCCCAAGTTGTGAGACCAGAGGTGTATGCTACCATATCTAGCTCTGATGCCACCATGATTTTGGACTTGGAACCTCCAGAACCGTGAGACAATAAAGTCTGTTGTTTAAGCTGCACAGTTTGTCTTACCTTGCTAGGGAAACAGTGTAACAGGGCAGCTCTGGGGGGGGGGGGGGTGTTGTCCTTGGCTGAGTTTTACAAGGGCCTTACCCCTCTCCTTTGCTCAGCATTTTAAATTCTAAAGAGAGACCCAACCTAAGTGGTTGAGATGTTAACTGTTAAATGGTTCTTTAGAGTCACAGAACCCAGAACATCTGATGGCCTTTCCAAAGCCTCTCCCCTAGTTACCTGACCACAGGTGGTCCAAGTCCATTGAAATGTTCAAGTCACAGAAAAAGAAAGAGGACACTCATACAGTAAGACCACTCAGCACCTGACTGCCTGCCCTGCCCTGCCTTTATCTCCCTATAAAAGTCCTTTGGGTCCCTGTGCCCCCCTCCACAAATGTCTTTGTGACAGGAGTCCACTTTTCTTTTCCATGAGCTTACATTTCAAATAAAGTCAGCTTCCTTATCTGGGTACCTTGTCTCTTGACTTAATTGACTTGTCACCGGGGTGAGCAGCTGGACCAGTTGGGTAACACTAAAGCACTCCTTGTACCATGGGAAAATCTTGTCACCTTGCTTTGCTGCTCATTCCTACCTTCCCTAGACATGGCCTTCTTCTAACCACTTCTCTCAAATATCTTCTTGTCTTCTAGATCATTCCTCACCAGTATAGAAACTATCCCTTGATCTTTTGTCCAACCCACCCAAATCTTCTCCATCTACATGTAACACCAACTTGGCTTCCTTGATTCTCCTTTCCTCTGAGCAAATCTCGTCTGGTTTTAGCCTTGATCACACCAATTCTTGCCAAGCTCACAGACTTCCCTGTGACTCCATGCAGTGGAAACTTCTCTGTCCTCATTTTAGGTAACTTCTCAGCAGCAATCAAGCACAGCTGCTTGGTGTTTGGGGGCGTAGCTCTGTGGTACAGAGTATGCTAGCCTGCATCACAAAACCAAACAAACACAAACAAAAACCCCACAGATTTCCCCCCTCCTACAACACAGGGTCCCCTGAGCTTCTAGGTCTCCACCCTCCCTTGAGTTTTTCCTCCTACCAGATTTGATTTTCCTTGATCTCCTTTGCTGGCTTAGTTCAGGAGTAGCTCCTTGGCACTCCCTTCTCTCTGCACTTTCCTCATAAATGGTTTTGTGGGGGAGCACAGTATCCCACCCCAAATAGGTTTCTTTGGCTATTTTGAATTGGTTATTTCCAGAAATTGCAAACTCTGCAATCATAGGAATGGCTCTGAAAAAAACAAACAAAAAAAAAAACCTGTTCTTTTGTAAAAGAAATTTGCATCTAGGTACCTCTAAAAAGGAAATGCAGACAAAGCAGACTCTCTCCTCCTCCTCCTCCTCCTCCTCCTCCTCCTCCTCCTCCTCCTCCTCCTCCTCCTCCTCCTCCTCCTTCCTCTTCTTCTTCTTTTGCTGGTACCCTGGATTGAACCCAGGAGCATTCTATCACTGAATTACATCCCCAGCAATTTTTATTTTGAGACAGGCTCTTGCTAAATTGCCCAGGTTGGCCTCTGTCTTTCAATCCTTCTGCCTAAGCCTCCTGAGTTGCTGGAATTACAGGTGTGTACCACTGTGAGAAACAGAAAGTCCAGGGTCTATTTTCAGAATATAGTATTCAGCCTTAATTGGATCCAATTGTAGCTATTTTAATTATAGCCCTTCCCTTTGCCCACCCTAATTTTAAAATTAGCTAATCCCATACATTGTGTCCCTGAGTCCTCCAATTAGGGAGAAGAGCAGCACTGCCTTAGGTACATAAACAAGTGGACTGCCCTCCCAGGTACAACCTTCAGGGAAGTAAAGGCCTTGCCCATCCAATTTAGAGCACGTTCTTGTGGCACCTTGATATTTCTACCACCACTGCACCCATCTCCTTTTTATTTTTATTTATTTATTGCTGTGAGAAAGGGTCTCACTAAGTTGCAAACCTCCTGCCTCCACCTCCCAAGTAGCTGGGACTATGGGCATGTGTCCTTGTCTAAGCTCCTCTGCCCTGTGATGCCCAATGCCTGCCCTCAGACTCTTCAGAGTCCCCACAAGCCAAAAGGTGTCCTCACCAGATGCAGCCTCTGACTTTCCATCCTCCGGAACCATAAGCTGAACAAATCTTTATTCTTTGAGTTTGAGTCTTAAAAAAAAGAAGAAGAAAGAAAGTAAAAAGGAACTTGTGACTTGTGTTTTGTTTTGTTTGGGCTCAGTTTCACAATTCTCCTACCTCATCTGCCTCCTGGGATTATAGGTGTATGCCACCACTCCTGGCCCAAATCCTAGATTTAAGAGAAACAGCTGTCTCAATCCACACCTTCAAGAAAGTAGAAAAAAGATACAAGGATTAAGTTTCTAAAGCTCATCTGAGAAGTACAAGCCAGAATGGTACCGTAAGGGAAAAATCAAAATGAAGCCAAGAAACATGAGACAATTTATGGTGTGGTGCAAAGCTTCACAATCAGCCGCAAACCACAGGGACACTCTCTCACTCAGTCTGTCCCCATGCGGGACTTTGGAGCAGCCCACAGCAGAGTAAAAGGAGGAGCAAGCCTATTTATCCAGCTCCCACTGCATCCCAGTTCTCATTGTTCCAGGATCACTCTGCAGAGGACTAGCTCCCCCATTCCTGGGTCTGGTCATTTGTCCTCTCAGAGGCCACTTGGAAAGCTAATGGCCATGCTACTAAACATTTCATCCAAAATGAAAATGGAGGGCAGATCAACAGGAGTGGGCCACCAGTCAAGAGAAAGTCCACCTGCAATCTTGGACTTTCTCTATCATTTCCTGGATAGGAGTTCATTCCAACTAAGCTTCAGCACTTTCAGAATGAGCTTCCTTTTATTGTTAGGAAGTTCTAATTACCTGGAGCTCCAATGTGTCTCCCTGAAGTCATGCTTTTATTTACCATTTATGAACCTTTTTACTAAGTGCCAAGCAATGGATTCTAGAACATTCTAGATATTATCTTAAATTTTCCTTACAATAACCCTAGGAGGTTATTATGATTATTCCTAGAACAGAGTCGAGGAAAAAAATGCTTAAGTACATCAACTGGCAGGTCCAAGTTTCCATAACTAAGGTGGAGTAAACTGGCATGTGACTCTGAGACGCTTGGAAGCTTAAGCTCACGGTGTGCCAGACTGTCCTCTTTCACCACTCCGTTGTCAGGATTTTTCCTCTGAGTAAATCAGAAGCTTAGTCTCTTATCAAAATAGAACCCTTCAGGGTTGGGGTGTAGCTCAATGGTAGAGCACTTGCCTGGTAGCATGTTTGAGTCCCTGGGTTTGATCCTGAGCATGGGGGAAGGGGATATATATCCCTTCAAGTACTAGAGACCTATTCTTTTCTTTTCTTTCCTTTTCTTTTTTCTTACAGTACTGGGGATTGAGCCCATGGCCTAGGCAAACGCTCTTCCTCTGAATTACACCCCAGCCTTTTTATTTTATTTTGTGACAAGGTCTTACTAAGTTGCATAGGCCAGCCTCAAAATCACCCTCCCAAGTAGCTGGGATTTCGGTGTGCACCACTCCACCTGGGATTGGGGCACACTATCTCTACAATTCCTGGTCCAGTCTCTGTAGTCCTAAAAACTTGCCATCCTCCTGCCTCCTGGGATTACAAGTGTGTGCCACCATGCTTGGCTATTTCCTACCTTTGAGTGCAAAAGAGAAGAAAAGCAAAAGTTGGAAGACCTAAGCAACCTCATTCTACTTGGGACCTCATTTTGCTCTGAAACTTAACCTTTGACCTACTGCAGTCCTCAAGTCAGGAAAATACCACAGAAAAGCTCTGTGGAAACAGTTCTCAGAAAAGCCGCAGATGGTCTCTGGTGGTCTTTTGGGGGGTCCTGAATTTGAGCATAACACTATGTTGTAGGATTTGGGGGGAAATTAACAAAATAACAATAGTTTCTGACTCAACTTTGAGGGTCAGAAAATTACTCAGTGTTTTTGATGAGGGCTGTTCTTACCATAGATTTATAACATATAAATAAGCAAGCTTTTCTGTTTTCAGTACTATTGATCAATAACTTTCATATGAAAACATTTGCCTTATCAGAGTCAACCATCAAACACTTCCCACCATACTTAGTGTCTCTGTCAACCTGTTTTCAGGCAAATAAATGTCAAATATTTCAAAAGGAATGTGAATTCGAAAGGGTCCCCTAGGAAAGACAAATATCTCCCAATACATTAATAAGTATTTCATGAGAAAGATTCTTAAATGAATATATCTAGGCATCCAGGAAACAACAAATATGCTAGTCCATCTTAAGAATTCACATTTACGTGTGACAATAATGCCTTACAGAATTCTATGACAAAAAGTCTGTTTAAATTTTTCTTCCTTCCTCCCTCCCTCCCTTCCTTCCTTCCCTTCTTTCTTTCACATTGGGGATTGAACCCCTGGGTGCTTTACCACTGAGGGACATCCCCAGTCCTTTTTATTTTCTTTTTCTTTTTCTTTTTCTTTTTCTTTTTTCTTTTCTTTCTTTCTTTCTTTCTTTTTTTTTTTTTTTGAGAGAGAGAGAGAGAGAGAGAGAGAGAGAGAATTTTTTAATATTTATTTATTTTTTAGTTTTCAGCGGACACAACATCTTTGTTTGTATGTGGTGCTGAGGATCGAACCCGGGCGAGAGCGCTACCGCTTGAGCCACATCCCCAGTCCCCCTTTTTATTCTCCATTTTGAGACAGTCTCTGGTAAGTTGCCCAGGCTGGCCTTGAACTTGTTTGCCACCCATGCCCAGCAATATTATTTTTCAGTGAGACATTTTAATTAATTTATTTTTTATGGCAAATTAAGACCAGAGACTTTCTCACCTAGAAATACTTGAAGCTATTTTTAATTTTTTTTTTTAATCATGGTAAAATATGCCTGGCATAGCATTTACAATCTTATTAATTTTAAATGTACAATGCAGCAGTATTAACTATGTTCACGCTGTTGTGCAACCAAACTCCACTTTTAATCATTCCAAACTGAAACTTTGTATTTATTTAAACATTGCCCCATTTTTCCTGTCCTTGGCTCCTGGCAATCACTGTTCTACTTTCTGTCTCTAGGAATTTGACTACTCTTTCGGTGCCTCATATAAATGGAAGCATACAGTATTTTTTCCTTTTGTTTCTGACTTATTTCACTTAATATGATTTCCTCAAGGTTCAACAAACACACCTTTCAAAAATATCTATTCAAAATAAGCCTGGCTTAGGAAACAATAAATACACTAGTCCATCTTGACTGAGTCCATCTTGATAAGCAGATGCTAATCAATAATGGGGGTGGTGGTGAAGGAACTTTTGGTCAAAGATTTTTGAGAAAGTTCACCTCTGATTGGTGGCTGTATGAGTTTGCTACAGCTGCCATAACAAAGTACAACAGACAATAGAAATTTAAATTATAATAATTCTGGAGGCTGGAAGTACAAGGCCATGCTATTGGCAGGGTTGGTTTCTTGGAGCCCTCCCTCTCTCTTTGGCTTGTATACAACCCTATTTCTCTGTATCGTCACATGGTCACACATTTCAGTATGTATCTGTGCCCAGATTTTCTCTTGTTATAGGAGAATGTTAGATTAGGGCCTATCCTAATGATCTCATTAATTTTTTTTTTTTTTTTTTGAGACAAGGTCTTGCTAAATTGCCCAGGCTGATCTCACACTTGCAATTCTTCTGCCTCAACCTCCTGAGTCACTGGGATTACAGATGTGTGCCACTATAACTCAGTATTATTATTATTATTATTATTATTATTATTATTATTATTACTATTATATTGTCCTGGGGATGAACCTGAACCCAGGGCCTTCTATAACCTAGATGAGCTATCTACTGCTTAGCTACACCCCAACCCCTGCAGTCCCTCCTATCTTGTCTGAACTTCACTCTTCCTTAGTAAATGGGCTTCACAGGTTCAGAGAAGGATTTTTTTTTTTTTTTAATGGCTAGGCCTTGACTAAAAAATACTTTGAAGTAGAATTGATGTTGGGTGTATTGGTGCATACCTGTAATCTCAGCTACTTGGGAGGCTGAGGCAGGAAGATCAAAGGTTTAAGTCCAGCCTCAGCAATTTAGCAAGTCCCTATCCCCAAATAAAAAATTAAAAGGTCTGGGGTTGTAACTCAGTGGCAAAACATCCCTGGGTTCAATCCCTGTAGCAAGAAAGAAAGAAGGGGGGAGGGAGAAAGAGAAAGAAAGGAGGAAGGAGGGGAGGGGAAGGGAGGGAGGAAGAGAGAGATGAAATTAAATTAAATGAAGCAGGACTGAGATGTAAAGTCTCATCCCAGGCTGCTGCTGTTACATCAAGTCAATGTTTTATTTGTTCACTAATTTAGCAGTCATAAATGGAGCCATTGCATGTAGTGCTCTAGATACCGAATCTGTACCACTGAGTGAGATAGACCAGGTGCTTGCTCCTGTGCAGTTTTTCTTATGGCGGGGTAGACAGTCCATACACAAGTAAAGAAAAAGTAATCTCAACAATGTTAAGTGCTGCTGTGGTGTGGGTAAGCGTTCCTTAAAGGCCCATCTGGTTAAGGTTGGTCCTCAGAGTGACACTGTTGGAAGGTGGTGGAGTCTGTAGGAGGTGGGGTCCATTGGTAGATCCTTAGGTCACTGGAGGAGGATGCTTGAAGGGGATGGAGAATCCAGATCCCCTTTGTTATGGTTTAGATGCGGTGTCCCCCAAAAGCTCGCATGTGAGACAATGCAAGAAGGTTCAAAGGAGAAATGAGCGGGTTATAGCCTTAACCTAATCAGTGAATTAATCCCTGATGGGATTGGTAACTGGAGGCAGCTGGGGTATGGCTGGAGGAGGTGGTTCACTGGGGGTGTGGCTATGGGATATATATTTGTGTTTGGCAGGTGGAGACCTCTCTGTCTGCTTTCTGATCACCATGTGAGCTGCTTCTTCTGCCACACTCTTCTTTCCTGTTTTTCCTGCCTCACCTGAGTCCTGAAGAATGGAGCCTGCTGTCTGTGGACTGAGACCTCTGAAACCATGATCCCCTAAATAAACAGTTCCTCCTCTACAATTGTTCTGGTTGGGTCCCTTAGTCACAGCAGTGAAAAAGCCGAATACACTCTTCTTGTTCTTTTTTGCTTCCCTGCTGGGAGGTCGGTGTTTTCACTCCACCGTGCACTCCCACCACAGTGGGCTGCCTTGCCACAGGACCAACGCAACAGGGCCAAACGTGGACTTGAACCTCCAAAACTGTGAGCCAAGATAAACCTCTTCTCCTGATTAATTATCTTGTTTTTGTTTTTTAATAGCCATGGACAGCTAACAAAAGTACTATGAAAAACTTTTAAACAGTGATGGGATATGGGGTTGACTTCATACTGGGGGACTGAGGAAGGCAGCCTGATTAGGTGACCCTCACTAGAAGTCCCTCAATGGAATGGACCCTGAATGACATGAAGACGACCCAGATACAGACGTTGAGGGCAGAAACATGCCTGGGGTTTTTAAAGAACAGAGAAAGTAAGTCCCTGTGGCTGTGAGGCAAGGAGTTCTGGTTGGGGAGGTCTGAGAAGTCTGTTGTTGTTTGTTAGTCACTGGAAATTAAAGCGAGGGGCACTTTACCAATGAGCTACATCCCCTGTCCTTTTAACTTTTTATTTTGACACAGAATGTCACTAGGTTGCTGAGGTTAGTCTCAAACTCCAGATCCTCTTGCCTCAGCCTTCCAAGTCGCTGAGTTTACAGGTGTGCACCACCACGTCCAACTTGAAAAACCCTATTAACTGTTCTATGCAGCACCCCCAAAGAACCCCAGCTAGTAAGGAGGGGAGGGTTTCGTTCCAGCAGCAGTAGGGATCCAGGCCAAGTGGCCTCACGAGGCAAGGTCCTAGCCAAACCTGGTGGAGCCCTGACAGACATGCACAGTGCACATGACTGTCACACGGCACTGGCTAGAGGCCATCCCCAAGGGAAGCCTCTCTCACACATTTAGCCCAGGGCCTAGCTCTTGGAGAGGAACATAGTGGTCAACTCATCACCTTTCTTGAGTCCTGAGTTCTGCAATAGCACAATCAGTTTTTTTTGTTGTTTAATGCTCATGCTTCTTTTCTTTAATCCACTCTTCTCTCTAGACAATATACTCTTCATGCTATGGGTAACCTTGCCATTTTTTCTCCCTCCTCTATCTGTAGTTTTCTTCACTGTTTTATGAATTTACCAATAGACAATGTTGGAAATTGAGAGTCATAGAAAGGAAAAAAAAAAAAAACTTGGATGAGCAATTTTTAAGAAAAAATATAACACTGTTTTGTTTTGTTTTTTTAACTGGGGATCAAGCTCAGGCGTGCTTTACCACTGAGCTACATCTCCAGCTCATTTTTATTTTTTATTTTGAGACAGGGTTTCACTAAACTGCCAAGGCGCTGGCCTTAAATTTGTTATCCTCCTACCTCAGCCTCCTGAGCTGCTGAGATTATAGGTGTGGACCACTGTGCTAAGTGCCTTCAGGTCTTTCTCTCTCTCTGTCTGTCTGTCTTTCTTTTCTGTATAGTTCTAGGGATTGAACTCAGGGCCTCAGTCATGCCAGGTAAGTGGTCTACCACTGATCTATAGCTCAGCCCTCTTTACATTTTTTTTTTAATTATGAGACAGGTTCTAGGATGTCCATGCTGGACTTGAACTTGCTGTCTTCCTGCCTCAGGATCTTGGGTAGCTGGCTGATATTACGGGCACGCACCATCGCGTGTTATGCTCGAATACGGGACCCCCAAAAGATAACGAGAGACCAAGATCGATGTAAGCAGCAAAGAGGTGTTTATTGTGTGCTAGCTTGGTCCTCCGTGCACACACGCTGAGAGGCCCCGAGCCCAGGTTTTGCAGCAGTTTTATACATTCTTTGGAGAAGGCAGGGACCCCACATACATAGCATCTCTTAGCAAATCATAACACCCGGTGGGAAAATCAAACAACAACTCTAAAACATGATTAGTGTATCAAGCGGTGGGAAAGAATCTGGAAAGGATTATTGGTTAGTTCAAGAGGTTGACACACTTAAAATTGATTGGTTTAAACCATGAGGATGTCGCAAGGGGGGGTACATGCCAAGCTGCCGGGCTTCTAGTTTAGATACTGGTCACCACACCTAGGTGGGGGCCATCTGGAATTTCAGATATTTCGATATCTTGGCCTATCTTAGGTGATCACCATCTGAGGCTTTTCTGAGAACTGTTTCCACAGAGCTTTTCTGTGGTATTTTCCTGACTTGAGGACTGCAGTAGGTCAGGGGTTAAGTTTCAGAGCAAAATGAGGTCCCAAGTAGAATGAGGTTGCTTAGGTCTTTCACACGCACAGCACTTTCTGATTTTTTTGTTTGTTTTTAAGGAATCTGACTTGAATTTATATTATCAATGTTGATTTATTTTAGAAAATAGTGATTGAATTTGTACTGAGTACTGACTCCATAATGAGTTTAGAACTGGGAAGGGGGAGTGAGATGAGATAAAATGTACATGGAAAGAAGGATGGATTTGGGAAACATGATGAATTATTTATTTTCTCCCATATAGGCAACTGGAGCTCAAGGAGGCATCAAGGGTGAAAATACAGATTTCCAAGTCAATAAATTCTATGCCATGGAACCTGGGTTTGGGTTATTTGTCTCACAATTAGAAGAATGAAATCCACGGACCCAAAGGTGGGAGCAAAGTAACAGAATTCATTAGTGTTAATAGGAGGAAAGAAAGCAGAGCTCCCAAAGGGGAGGGGTCCCAAGAGATGAATTGTGCAGAGTGGCTTTGTCTGGGGGTTTCTATGGATCTACAGGGTTAAGGGAGGTAGCGCCTACCCAATCTTGGGGACAGCACTCTTCATATGCTTTTTGGTCCAATCAGGTTACCATACCTTTTTTGGTGGGACCTGGGTAGCAGGCAGTAGATATCTCACTATCAATTCCCTTTTTTTTTTTTTTCTTCTCTCTCTCTGCTTACACAGGAGTTGGCCTGATCTGGAGGCCTGGCTTGTGTCTACAGTTTCTCAACCCTGTTACTAGAGACCTAACCTTGAAGGAGCCCAAGTTTCCTGCCTGACCTTTTTAAGCCTCTCTTCTGCCTCACTATTTAATTTTAAATAATTATATTAGGCTCAATCTTCTTTTACGAGTTAGAAAGAACCTACTTAGAGGCTAGCAGATATGACATTTCCACGGATGACACTCTACCTCTGGCCAGTTGCTTACATGCAGGCACACAGGTACAGCACTGGATATACAATGTTTTTAATTTGTATCTGTGTGAATTGCTCCTTGGCCTTTTGGCTAAAATCAAGTGTGGTCTCTGGGAGTCCAACCTGAAACCGTTCTTCCTCTGGGGTGATGATTGTGGCAGTGCAACTAGCTTCAGACACTTTTGTTTCTTTGAGACACTGTTCCCTCCTCCTTTTTCTGGTGTTGGTTTTGGTTTTATTTTTGCTATTAATACCTTTGGCCCCAGCCATCTGCCGGATATTTCTCACTCTAGGAAGTGGTTAGACAGGGGTAGATCTGTGGTGTTAGTTGACCTAGAACCAAATCAACTTAGTTGAAAACAAAGAAAATTGTATTTATTTGGCGCTAATTAGGACTTCAATCTGGGGAAACACAGGTTGAAGCAATCTAGAAAATATACTACAAGGTTTTACAGAACGGAGAGCATATTTATAGCTTTAAACCCCAAGGGGGTTAGAAATGACGTCATTTGTTATCCAGGAATTATAGTTGCCCAGGGCAAAAGTTTTGTTTAAAAAAAAATATTTTGTAAGAAAGGGATTAGGAGAGGTTTGGTCAGGGTGATTCAGGGAGAGTCTGTTGTACAGAAGGTCAGCAGAGGTTAACAATGTTTCCAAGGTCAATTTGTAACTTACACTTGGGAGCTGGGGAGACCAGGGTTTGTCTGTTACCTAGTTAGAAGGTTCAACTGCCAGTGCATCTAGAACCTGGTAAACAATGATTTCCTGACCCTATTTTAAGTGTGGGAACTGACATTGGAGAGGGGTTGGAGGAAGTACCACCAAAGCAGAGAAAGGAACCTCATCTCAGCCAGGTGAATTCTTTTTTTTTTTTCCAACATTGGAAATTTAACCCAGGGTGCTTTATCACTGAGCTACATTCCCATCCCCGGCTTTTTTATTTTCAAAAAAAGGTGTCTACTAAGCTGTCCAGGCTGACCTTGAACTTGGGATGATTAGCTTCCCACGAAGCTGAGATTACAGGCATGTGCCAACATAATGTCTCATTTAATGTGTGTGTGTGTGTGTGTGTGTGTGTGTGTGTTTTCCTGGAGGATTGAATCCAGGGCCCCTTGAAAACTGAGCAAATGCCCTACCACTAGCTACATCCCCAGCCCTGAGTTCTTGACTTTTGCAGAGAAAAATTTTCACACCATTTCAGAGACTTATTCAGTAAAAGAAAGCAATAAACTAGGTGCAATGGCACACCTCTGTAATCCAGCAATGCAGGAGGCTAAGGCAATAGGATCACAAGTTCATGACTATCCTCAGTAATTTGACAAGGTCCTCAACAAGTTGAGACTCTGTCTCAAAGTAAAAAAAAAAAATAAAAAGGGCTGGGGATGTGGGTCAATAATAAAGTGCACCTGATTAAATCCCCAGTACACACATACACACACACACACACACACACACGAAGGAAAAGAAAGCAAGCAATAAGGCAGCATATGCACTAGAGGAAGAGTAGGCACTGCAGAGTGAGATTCACCTTTGGAATCTGGGGCTCTTCTTTTTTTAAAAATTTCTTTTAATATTTATTTTTTAGTTATTGGCAGACACAACATCTTTGTTGGTATGTGGTGCTGAGGATTGAACCCGGGCCGCACGCATGCCAGGCGAGCGCGCTACCGCTTGAGCCACATCCCCAGTCCTGGGGCTCTTCTTTTAAAGGAAACTTGTGATGGGGTGGGAATGGGAATGGATATGAAGACGACATCAGCCTGGTCACCATGGGTCACAGGACATGGGTGGTGGTCTGGTCTCTCCAGCATCTTCAGGTTGACCTTGTCTCCTCCATCTAGCTGATGGTTTACAATGTGCCTACGTCATAGCTTTCTTAAACCACATCTCCCTTTGTTTTATCTAATCTGGAAATATGTGGCCTAGTCTAACAGTGCACTTAAGTTTTAATCAAAATAAGGCAATTTTCATAGATAAGTGAATTTACAGTAACTCCAAGATTCATAGATTTCTCAGAAATTTTGGGAGTGACTGGCCAAGAGGAGAATAACAGGTCTAAGGAATGAATCTGATCAAGGGGCTTTTAGATTTAAAGCTATAGTCTCTTTTTTCTTGCTCTTTTCTCCTTTCTACTTATCTATATTTCTTTTATCCTACCACAGGAATCAATGCTACTCTGTTATTTTTTTCTTGACACATTATGCCACATGACAGGTGGAATGTCATGGAAATGCAAGGCAATGTACTTTGGACTACCAAGAGACAGAACTCAGTCACTTATTCCTTCCATCACATAATGCACCTGTAACTTGAAGCACACATCTCTGATCCACTGGGATCCTAATGCCTGATACCAGGAAACATTTTGCTTTTGAATTCTTTCAAGGGGATTGGACATTCAAATGGGCTAACTGAAATGGAAAAGTGGAAAAGAGAGCAATATATTTTACAGATAAAATGCATAAAGTATTATAACCTCTGAAACTATCTGAAAGTCTTAACATTTAACTATATGTCTGTAAGGAAATATTAAATTTACTCTTTTCTTGCTAGGTACAGTGGCATACTCATGTAATCCCAGCAATTTGGGAAACTTGGGCAAGAGGTTCATAAGTTTGAGATCAGCTTTAGCAACTCAGTGAGGCCCTAAGAAACAGCAAGATCCTGTCTCAAAATAAAAAATTAAAAGGGTTGGGGATGTAGCTCAGTGGCTGAACACCCCTGGGTTCAATCCTCAGTACCAATAAATACATAAATTTACTCTTTTGTCTGTGGAATTTCAATAATTTTAGTCTAAGAAGTAAACCAAACAATTAACAGATAAGGAAAAAAAGAGCATATAAGTTTTACACATGCCTAAAGCATGGGAGTATTAGGCTCAAAAATGGGTTATATGGAGCTGTGCATGGTGGTGCATGCCTATGATCCTAGAGACTCAGAAGTAGGAGGCAGAAGGATTGCAAGTTTGAGGCGAGCCTGAGAAAGTTAGCAAGGCCCAAAGCATCTTAGTGAGACCCTATCTCAAAACAACAACAACAACAACAACAAAAAAGGGTTGGGGGATATGGCTTAGTGATTGAGCAACCCTGGGTTCAATCCCTAATACCAATAAAAAAAGAAAGAGAAAGAAAGAAAGAAAGAAAGAAAGAAAGAAAGAAAGAAAGAAAGAAAGAAAGAAAGAAAGAAGAAAAGAAAAAGAAAGAAAGAAAGAGAGAGAAAGAAAGAAAGGAAGAAAGGAAGAAAGGAAGAAAGGAAGAAAGGAAGAAAGGAAGAAAGAAAGAAAGAAAGAAAGAAAGAAAGAAAGAAAGAAAGAAAGAAAGAAAGAAAGAAAGAAAGAAACTATATGGTTGACTCTATTATAGAGTGTTTAAGGAATAAGGCTTGTGTTTTGGGAGCAAAGGGAGGTGGAGTAGTCTGCAGAAGGTTGAAAGGAGGATGTGCACAGAAGGCCAGGGTTGTCTTATGATGTAGATAAAATCTCCAAGGTAACAGTTAACTGTGGTCCTCTCTATCTAGGCCAGGTGTCAGATCCCCAATGTCTTCTTCCTGTGGAGAAACCCCTCCTAGGCCGAAAGGGATATACATCAGATAGAAATGTCTCTGTCTCCACTTTACCAGAGGAGATGGATGTAAACTTCTCTTACATAAGAACAGTGTTTCACAAAGGACTTAAAATTAGCATATTACAGTGACTTAGCCACAACAAGTTGAGACTCTGTCTCAAAGTAAAAAAATAAATAAATAAAAAGGCTGGGGA
Organism: Spermophilus citellus; assembly: GCF_964194105.1. Classification (NCBI taxonomy): domain Eukaryota; kingdom Metazoa; phylum Chordata; class Mammalia; order Rodentia; family Sciuridae; genus Spermophilus; species Spermophilus citellus. The sequence goes on along the minus strand of NC_138194.1, from coordinate 25,747,750 downwards.
TGTGGGTCAATAGTAAAGTGCTCCTGGTTAAATCCCCAGTACACACACACACACAAAACACACACACACACACACACACACACACACACACACATATGAAGGAAAAGAAAAGAAAGCAAGCAATAAAGCAGCATATGCACTTAGAGGAAGAATAGGCAATTTACAATAGATAAACTTTGGAACCAACCTAGTTGTCCTTCAACAGATGAATGGATAAAGAAAACGTGATATATGTAGTTTTACAGAAGTAACCAATTCAAAATAACTAGAGAAATATATTTGGGATGAATATCATACTCTCCCACATACCTATAATCATTGTGCATTAAATAAAAAAACTTAACACAGAACTTAGAGAAAAGCGGCAAAGTTTCACATTAGACAGCCCCACTCAAGTGGAAAATGAAAATGAAATGTTTGGCTTTGGGCAGTTCAGCATCCAGAGCAGCCATATGGGGTCAGGAGCCATGTGGAATGTGGTTTTTCCTACCATTAAAGCATTCACCAAGAGGAGGGATCAAAGATCAAGGGTTTCTCCCAGACAGGTGGTAAAAGCTGTGGGGACCTTTGAATGAGCTCACACCTCTCATGAAATTCAATATTTTGGTTCAGAGTAGTTTCCTGAACTGAAGCTGTCTCATCTTCTATAGAAGCCTTTTAAAAAATTATGTGGGGCTGGGGTCCTGGCTCAGAGGTAAAGCGCTTGCCTAGCATGTTTGAGGCACTGGGTTGGATTCTCAGCACCGCATATAAATAAATAAATATAAAGGTCCATTGACAATTTAAATTTTTTTTTTAAAAAAAATCATGTTATATTCATGTATAAATGTATCACAATGAATCCCACTATTACATGTAATTATATACAAATGAAAAGATTTTTAAAAAGATAAATTAACCTCTACTTTACAAAAAAAAAAAAAAAGGAATAAATAGAGCTTCCGAATATCCATTGAACTGTTAGTAACAAGAGAAGACTACAGAAAGTTGTGAGGGACCTTAATGCAATAAAACTAGCAACATAGGAGCAAAGTTCTATGTTGACTAAGTTCTGTGTTTACAAACGTCACAACATGAATGTGCTACCAGACAGGAAAATGGGAAGAAACAGGGTAATCCATTAACAGTAATCAACTCTAAGATTGCTCAACACAAATTGCACTGACCTCTACAAACTTGAATCTGAACTTGGCTTATCCTAAATCCATTTTATGTACCATTAATATGAAATTTCTCATGTTTTAAGACAGTATTTGTGGACACTGAAGAGTAATTTAAGCAGGGGGAAATTACAATTCAAATATGGGCATCATAATGTTCAATATAAATGCTTATTAATTAAACTGTCATTGGAAATTATTAGCAATAAAATTTTAATAACTTATATAATATTAATTGAGTAAAATTAATCTGCTAATAAAGTTTAGTATACTGAGTGACCTTACATGAAAGAATTTAGTTACAAATATATTTATGGCACTGCATATACTTTAAGATTATAAGAAACTGTTTGAAGTTGGAGAGAGAAACAAGAATAGAGAAAATAATCTGATTAATGACTCTGGATTTAGCTTGTTCTAAAAGTGTGACTTGAACTATTGCAGGTCGTGATAGTAGCCTCGGCAGATTATGTTGGAGTCTCCTGGTGAAATGGGTTTCTACGAATAAGCTTTTCTATATCAAGAAGAAAATCATGAGTCCTAGTCCTACAACCTATCCAAATAGAAAGTTAAAATTTAATGAGTGTTTGCAGGTGCGAAAAATAAGGGAATCCAAGTGACTTTAGGAGGTCACAAAGGGAACCATGCTGAGCTGGAACTTGAAAATGAATCTTGGGACAGGTGTCCAGTTAACCTTTAGTGGTGCCAGGCTGCCTGCAATAAATTAAATCACTCCACCTGCCGCAGTCTGGCTGGGCACAGAATCACGAGCCACCACACAGCTTTGTAGATTCAAACAGCAATTCTTTATTCCCGAACTCACACCGGCCTCCACACACGCTCTGGGGCAATCCCAGTTCTCCTGCCACCCAATTCACCTACTACACGAGGTTTTTTTCCCAAAATGCTCTCTGAATCTCACGAGAGCTCAATGGGAGCTCAGGTAGCAGGAACGCCCTATTTCCAGCAGCAATAATCCTCAACATCGAACTTCCCTAAAACCCAAGGACCGGGATACTATACTTCCTCAAACTGCAGGATACACCCTAATCCTGGATCCACCCTCATCCTTGAGTGGGGTCATCTTTCTCAAACACACATGCAAATATAACATGGGGTACGCTGGCAAGGAAATCGATGCGTCATTCCTACTTGGTAATGGCCCTCAGCATCCACCTCCTCTCCATTTGGAGAAAGCCTGCTTTACAAACAGCCTTCTTTCTTAAGATGATCGCTGCCTCTCTCTCCCCCACCTGCCTGCTCTTTCCTAGCTACCATGAGCTGAGCAGCTTTCCTCGGCCATACCTTGTGCTGTGGAGCCAGCTGGCCATGGACTGAATCCTCTGAATCCATAAACCAAAATCATTCCTCCTCCAAGTTGTTTTTCTCAAGCATTGAAAACCCCATGGACAACATAATACTTTTTTCTTTCAACTGTTCAACATATTTTATTTATGGTACAGGGGATTGAACCTGGGGGCTACTTCCCTAGGTTCATCCCTATACCTCCTTACCACTGGACTACACCCCCAGGTTTATTTTCTTTCTTTATTTTTGAGATAGAGGTCTCACTAAGTTGCTGAGGGCCTTGCTATGTTGCTGAGGCTGACCGGGAACTTGCCATCCTCCTGCCTCAGCCTCCTGACTCACTGAGATTACAGGCATGCTCATCATGCCTGGTTTATGAACATATTTTAAAGAACTCAAGAAAAAAGAAAAGTCTGCTCAGCTGGGGGCGGCAGCACACGCCTGTAATCCCAGCGGCTTGGGAGGCTGAGACAGGAGAATTGCAAATTCAAGCCTCAGCAACTGTGAGGCACTAAGCAACTCAGTGAGACCCTGTCTAAATAAACTACAAAATAGGGCTGGGGATGTGGCTCAGTGGTCGAGTGCCCCTGAGTTCAATCCCTTGGTACTTGTGCCATCAGTATAAATGTCTAACAATCCTCTGGTCCCAGGGAGGACAGGCACAGGAGCAGAGCTGCACTGGCTCAGCAAGTCCAGCCCAGGTGGCAGAATGAGAAGCTCATCTTCCACAGAGCAGAATATCCAGTATGGCTTTCAGTCAGACCCAAATGTGTTTCCTCTATCCTATTTCTTCAAGAATTTGGAAACCCTTTGGACAGTGTCATCCCTCATTAGGCAAATGACAGAGGTGTGAAGAAGCCAGAATTGAGTAATCCCATAAACACCCAAGGCTGACAAGCAAACAAACAAACAAAAATCATAACCAACTTTCTTTTTGCCTCCTGCTACCCCTCACCCATTGATTATTTGCTGTAGCTCCTCCACCAAGTTATAGAAAATTTTGATGAGAACTTTGCAATACTCATACCAACAAAACAGTGATTTTTACCTTTGTTCATGAAGAATGTTTTTGCTTTTTTTTTTTTTTTTGGTGCTGGGGATGGTACCAATGGCCTCAGCATGGTGAGCATGTGTTCTCACACTAAGCTTCACTCCCAGCCTATTTTTAAAATAAAAATTCAGGCTAGGGTTGTAGCTCGGCAGCAGAGTGCTTGCCTAGCATGCGTGAGGCACTGGGTTCGATTCTCAGCACCACATAAAAATAAATAAAATAAAGGCATTCTGTTCACCTGCAACTACAATTTTTTTTTAAAATCCATTACTCTCCAATAGAATACTTTTGGGGGAAAATATGTGTACTTATGTTTCTAAAATCTGGATCATCATCAATGTTTTCTAAATTTGGATGTTCTCTATTAAGGTTTTGACATTTATGTCTAGATTTTTTTCTTTCTTTCTTTTTCTTGCAGTACTGGTGACTGAACCCAGGGGTGCTCTACCACTGAGCTACATCCCAGTCCTTTTTTAAAAATGAAAACAACCTTTGTTTAAAAATTCCAAAATTTTGTTTTAAGGCATGATGTCTGAGTGGGCACGGAAGTCTTCATTATATACTAAATGTTTCATTTCAGGCATTTATAGTTAGTAGGAATTTAGTGAATCCATAGTATATCCCAGCATTTGTGAAATGACTCATTATGTAATATTTTTACTTTTCAATATTTACATATATATGAATATATAAATACATATATATAAACATGTGTACATATATACATTCATATATATTATTGTTTTTTGTTAGCTTTGTAGTAAAAGAGATAAAAGCAAGAGCCTACAGTGCACTAGGTAAATGCTCTACCACTGAGCTACATCCTCAGATCTTTTTATTTTTTAAATATTATTATTTCATGTTAAAACAGAGTCTCACTAATTTGCTGAGGCTGGCCTCAAACTTGTAATCCTCCTGCCTCAGCCAACCAAGTTGCTGGGATTACAGGTGTGCACCACTGTACCTGGCCAGAGGACACTTTAATAGAGTGTATCTGTCAGCTCAGGCTGCCATAACAAACTACCATAGACTGGTTGGCTTCAAAAACTGAAATTTATTTTTTCAGTTATTTTGTTTTTATTTTGTGAAACTGGGGATCAAACCCAGGGCCTCCCATATGCAAGGCAAGCGATTTACCAGTGACTAATACCTCCAACCCTTATTGTCTCACAGTTTCAAAGCTTGAAATCCAAGGTCAGAGTGTCAACAGGTAGGTTTCTGATGAGGTCTCTCTTCCTGGCTTATATAGATGGATATTCTGTCCTATGCACTCAACTATATCCTCCCAAACTTCACAGGTTGATTTATCAAAGATTCTATTTCTGAGTTTTTAAAAAATGTGGTAAGTAAATGATCTTTCAGGAAGCAATCACTTATCTTAGTCTTGTGCTTATCTTCATTTTATCTATAAAGCAGGAAATGATGGTTGAGTGTAAAGCTATAGTGAATTCCTGAGATCCAAGGTTTTCTGTCAACAGCTTTGGCTGGATTGCCTTCACAGTGGATGGGTAAATCCCTCTGATGTGACCACACAACAAGGATCATCTGCTCTGGGACAACATTTGCATGCTGGTAGGGAGCTGTGTTTACTGGTTACATTTAATTAAGGTATATGTTCAGCTTCTGTGACCAATCTATTTTACATTAAATTATAACTTTCCTTCTTGATGTGCTATTTAATGAATAAAATATTTAAACTAGAGTTATGAAATTTTAAATCTATATATTTATTTATCTTTTGCAGGCAATTTCTTATTTTGATTAACGAATGATAATATCATAAAACATTCCAGAAATAATTTTTAGCAAAGAGATAACTCTAGCCGGGTGCTGTGGCACATGCTTGTAATCCCAAAGGCTTGGGAGGCTGAGGCAGAAAGATCACAAGTTCAAGACCAGCCTCAGCATTTAGTGAGGGCCTCAGCAACTTAGCGAGACCCTGTCTCAAAATAAAATTTTTAAAAAGGGGCTGGGGATGTGGCTCAGTGGTTAAGCGCACCTGGGTTCAATCCCTGGTACCAAAAAGAAATTAATTAAATAAAAGAGGTAACTCTAGCTAGTGCATGAGTCATCAGCATTTATTTTTCATAGTGCAAACCATTTTCCCCTGTACTGGGGATGGGACTCAGGACTGTTCTACCACTGAGTTACACCTCCAGCCCTTTTTAATTTTATTTTGACACAGGGTCTCACTGAGTTGCCCAGCCTGGCCTGGAACTTGCTATCCTTCTACCTAAATCTCCCATGTAGCTGGGATTATAGGTGTGCGCCACCACTCCCAGTTTGTAAATCATTCTTTCTGCCATTACTTTAAAAAATTCGATAAAAATTGTCTTAAGAAAATATAACTAACACGGGGGCTGAGGTTGTGGCGCAGTGGTAGAATGTTTGCCTAGCATGGGTAAGGCACTGGGTTAGATTCTTGGCATCACATATAAGCAAATAAAATAAAGGTTTCCATTGACAACTAAAAATATTTTTAAAAATACAACTGGCCAAAATTGTGAAAAATAAGCTCTGGTGGGTAGAGTGGCACCTTGCTTCTCTCATTTCTGTAGTGTGCTCTGTGGTATCTCAGAGTTTACCTAATACTTGAGATTTGAAGGAAACATTCCACATCATGAAGCGGCAGGTACACTGGGAGTAGACAGGGCTGGCCAGACATCATTACTCCGCAGCCTTGAATGTCAGCCATACTGATCTGGTGTTACATCTTTTTTTAAAATAGCCAGTTATTTATTTAATACTTAGGAAAGTTATGTTGGCTGAAGGAGAAAAAAAATAATCACAGAGTTAACAGAAAACTACTATGATTTATTACTTATTTATTTATCTACAATTTAATCATCTGTTCATCCAGACACTGGACAAAACAATGGGGATAAAACAAAATGCAAAGTCAAGTTGGGGGAGCCCCCTACTTATAGCTCTCTAGGGACTTCCAAATCTGTGATCCTGGGTGATGGTTCATCCTGGGTTTACCTAACCTGAGCTCCCCTTAGTCGCACTTTCTAGCCTTCTCTCTGCCCACTGGGCTCTGAGCTCTTCCTCAGGTGCACCAAGCACGTGTCTCCTTCAGGACTCTTGTGTTGCTGTTTCCTTAGCTAAAAGATTTACACTCAGATGTTATCCCTGCTCCATGCTCTGCCCAAAAGCTATCTCCTGAGACCTTGTAACAATTTTCCACATTTGGAGACTTCTGGTTCCTACATGGGTTATCTCTCAGCCTGCTTGCTTCGTGTCTCTCCATAATACTTATCCCTTCTGAAAACATCATAAACCTATTTGCTCACTGATTTACTGTTAATCTCGCCAACTAGAATATGAACTCCATTGAGGGCAGAGATTTTGTTTTATGGATGCAGTGTTCCCATGGATTTAAAATAGGGTCTGGAACCTAGACAATAATCAATAAATATTTGTTTGGGTGAATGAATGAATAAAGACATAATTCTTAGGGAGTGGGGAGACAGACATGCCACAAAAAAATTACCATAAGGAGGCACAAAGTCCATATCCTTTGGGGGAGGTGGTAAAGAGTGAAGTCTTCCCAAATAAATGACGTTTGAGAGAACTTTGAAGATAAAGATTTTGGTGCTAGCGGAAAAGTAGAAAGGGGCATCATATTGCTGGAGGGGAATCAACATGTATAGAGGCATGAAGGTACAACACTATTAAGTTCAAAGAAAGCTTGGACATTTGGTGCAAATACAAACAAAAGGGCACCATATTCTAGTGTTAGAAAGTGGAGAAATCACAACTATCACAACAATAGTCACCAGAATCCTTCACAGGAGTCAGATCTTGGCTCACTCAAGTTAGATAATATTTTTTCAGGGCTGGAGATCAAACCCAGGCCAATTAAATGCTCTATACCCCCAACCCCAAGTCGGATAATATAAGGAGCATTACCAGATTATTTACAAAGGTGGATCAGTGATTAAATACACCTACTAGAAATAATGCCATACCCCAGGAGATTTGGCCATTGAGAGACCTGACAAGCAATGGAAGAATGACCAAAACCCACTGAGGGCCACCAGAAAGGACATTGCCAATTCTCAGGACCTGGTCCCAAAGTAGCAGAGGTACTCAGACCTAGACTTTGCCTCCTCTCAGTTTCCTGTCATGTCTTGCTTTCTCCCATGGGATGAACCTAACTGGAAACCTAAGATGAAAGAGTTTTGCTAATGCAGACCCCAGACTTCCTGGGCCACAGAACAGGACAGAGAAAATTCCAAGAGACAATGAGAAGGTATCTAGCACAGGGGAATTATCTTTAGTGGGGGAAAAAATGCATTAATTAGCATTTGAGATATGTGATTGAAAAACCAGCCTCTACCTCAGAGCAAAGCCTGTCCAAGGAAGGGGCGTGACCCTTGTCCTTGGAAAGACCCACAGAGCACTCCTAGGCACATTCCCACCCTGCTGAGTTGTTTATCTACAAATAACAGGAGAGACTCAGTCAGGCTAATTGGGGACCCATAGCAACCCCCTAGCAGCTGCCAATCAGCATGAGACAGGGAAATACCTGGGATGCCAGATGACCCTCCCAGTAGTTTATGGTGGTTGATAACGTGTTGGGAAACCATGTAGTTCAGCAGTACTCCCCTCATGGCTTAAACCAATCAGTTCAAACGAATCCCCCTCTTGTAGTAACCAATTACCCCTATCCAACTTGTTACCGCCAGTAAAGGTGCTAATCATGTTTTTAGAGTTGTTTTATGATTTTCCCGCGGTGTGTGATGATTTGCTAAGAGATACCATGGTGTATGTGAAGTCCCTGCCTTCCCCAAAGAATGTATAAAACTGCTGCAAACCCTGGGCTTGGGGCCTCTCAGCGTCACCAATTGCTGTGTGCACATGGAGGACGGAGCTAGCTCTCAATAAATACCTCTTTGCTGCTTACATGGATCTTGGTCTCTGGTGGTCTTTTGGGGGTCCCGAATTTGAGCATAACATGATAAGACTCACAAGTCATGCCCAGGCAACCAAAACCACACATCACTAAATAGCTCATATTCAGCAATGAGAGAAGTTTTGCTCTGCCCATGGGAAGGGACTGAGAGAAAGATATGAGGACAGAGAAAAGAGAGAAGAGAACCATTGTAGATAGTGTGCACAGTGTAGCTTCTCCCCTGGAAAGAACCAAGGATGGCCAGTGATTTTGCACATTCTGGCCAGACACATTGTGTGTATGAGTAGGTCATTTATTTATGTTCTTATGGAAACTCATCAGGGAACTAGGTTTCATATATAGGGTATATTGGTGGTACTCAGAGATAGTACCATAGAAACAGAATCATGGAGGCAGAACAGGCCCTGAAATTCCTACAAATCTTTCAGGCTGTTGGATATTGTGAAACACTGTGAAATTGCTAAGGTTTGCCAAATTCTGCCTAGATTTTGCAGTTCCAAAAAGTGGTGAAATTTGCTTTCCAAGCAATGGTCAAAATATACATGCGTGTATGTGAAGAGTTGTGGTGGTGGCAGTGCAGAAGTTGGGTTGGAGTAGGAAGAGACTGAGGCAGACTGGACTCCTCACCTATAGCAAAACCAGTAAGTTTGGATCTTCTTAAATATGTAATACCCCAAATTTAAGTCATAAATGTCATCATTAATAAAATCACTGAGACTCTATGGTTTCACATTTTCTTAGACCTTGTGCTATTTCATTTAAATTTCTCATTTGTTCAACTGCCACTAATCACTTCCTCTGCACATTTTTTTTTTCTCTTCCTCCAGTTTATTTTGAATAAGGATAACAACTTCTCTTCTCTCTCCCACACAGTGCGGTACCATGGTTCCTCCAGATCACCTTTCATGCACACTCCTTACCATCTGTTGTTTCTGTGAATTAATTATTCTAACCAGGGAATAACGGTTTCATCTTACTAGTTATAAATTTGTTTAAGAAGCTGGATGCAATAGTGCAGGGCTGTAATCCCAGTGGCTCTGAAGGCTGATTCAGAAGAATCATAAATTTGAGGTCAGCCTCAGGAACTTAGTGAGACCACAGCAACTGAGAGACCCTGTCTCAAAATAAAACAATAAAAGGGGCTAGGGATGTAGCTCAGTGGTAAAGTGTCCCCGGGTTTGATTCCAGTACTCACCCTCACAAAAAATTTTCTTAAATATTCTATTGTGTTGGAAGACAGAAGACAACATTAAAAATAACAAATTGCATTCTTTTATTTTTTTAAAGGAAAACAATGTTTATAAAAGCAAATACTGATTTTTTTCATTAGTATGTTTCTTCTTGTTTTTAGCTAAGATCAAAGTAGAATCCTGGGCTGTAGCATGGTAAACTGGAGCACTTTGAAAAGGCCAGAGATTTCATAATATCATCCACATGATCAAAATTGACTGTATATAACCCCAGTGTCCCACAGCTTATCTGTAAAGGCATGACTTAATAGGAATGTTGAGATTTGAAAGGCCATTGTCCTTGGTAAGGACAATAACTTCCTAGAATTCAACAGTTTTGTTTCCTGTAATTTTCATTTTTGGGAAACCCATGAGTTTTATGAAATCTGATGTTTATTTATGGTACTGTTTTTAAGAAATTGTCAGACATGAGCCATTTTCTAATACTCATAAAAGGATACAGGTATTCAAGTGGTACCCCCTTTCTCCACAGAAAAGTCTTAACTGGGCTTCTCCAGAAATCTTCACCATGGCTGATTTTAGGACTGTCAGCAAAAGAGTCTCTGCAAAAGAATTCAATTTAGATAAACTTCCTATTTTCCTGTCGCCCTGTTTCTCTTGGCCACTGTCAGGGAGGATACCAGCACTCCAGGTGCTGGACACCCCTTACGTTCACAAACGTATCCAGTATAGTAGTTTGTAGAAATGTGAAAACACAGCCTCTGGCCTTGAGCTGGGCTTCACAGAGATGTCTACATTTTTAAGATAAGTTACAAATGGGCTCCATGGTAACAGCTGGCAGGAGGAGGAAAGGGGAGAAGAAGCTCTCCCCTTCTCAGGTGTTGTCCTTGAAGGGTTAACTTGCCCAAAACAGTGAAAGAAAAAGCTGCTTTTATGTGAACTTCTGCAGACTGTGACTTCTGAGCCCCTCCCCTTACATGCTGGGTATAAAACTCTGTAACTCCCTGAACTCGGGGTTCAGGGAATTGATTGATTACAGCAAAAGCTGTGCCCTCTGAACCTGGCTGCAGCCAAATAAAACTGTTTCCTGCTATCTTTGGTGCCTTGCCTTGTCTGTCCCTACAACAGTATAAATTAAGCCTTGTATAAAATTCACTTTCAAACACTCTTATCAACATACTTTCATATACTTAAGTATATCCAATGGCTAAAAGAATACTTGTTTTAATATCATGATTTGTCATGAAATTTTCCTTATTTTTGATAGAACTAGTTAAGAAAACACTGTTGAACTTGCTTCCATGATACAGAACAAAGGCATTGAACAGAATTCCCATGTACAAAATTGGGCATATTCTCATTGCAAAGACATCTTCACACCCAGACAAATGTTATTGTTTTGGAATACATGCATGAGCGTGCTTGATCCACTCAGTTGTTTCTTGGTAGTTTATAAAGCAATAAAATAATTAAGGACTTTACGGGTTTTTGTTGTTGTTTGTTTTTATTTTGGTACTGAGGTTTGAACCATGGGTATTATACCACTGAACTACTGTTATGCTTGAATTCGGGACCCCCAAAAGACCACCAAAGACCAAGATCGATGTAAGCAGCAAAGAGATGTTTATTGCAAGCTAGCTTGGTCCTCCAGGCATGCACACAGCAATTGGTGACACTGAGATGCCCCGAGCCCAGGGTTTGCAGCAGTTTTATACACTCTTTGGGGAAGGCAAGAACTTCACATACATCATAGCATCTCTTAGCAAATCATCACACACCTCGGGAAAATCATAAAACAACTCTTAACATTGATTAGCACATTCACTGGCAGGAACAAATTGGGTAGGGGTGATTGGTTATTACAAGAGGGGTATTCATTTGAACTGATTGGATTAAGCCATGAGGGGTGTACTTGCTAACCTACATGGTTTCTCAACATGTTATCAACCACCATAAACTACTGGGAGGGTCATCTGGCATCCCAGGTATTTCCCTGTCTCATGCTGATTGGTGGCTTCTAGGGGGTTGCTATGGATCTCCACCTAGCCTGACTGAGTCAGGGACACCTGGAGCAGCAGATTTCTCCTGTTATTTGTAGATAAACAACTCAGCAGGGTGGGTATGTGCCTAGGAGTGCCCTGTGGGTTTTTCCAAGGACAAGGGTAATGTCCCCTTCCTTGGACAGGCTTTGCTCTGAGTTAGGGACTAATTTTTTAAGACCTGTAATCCCAGTGACTTGGGAGGCTGACGCAGGAGGATTCACAAGTTTTGAGCCCAGCCTAAGCAACTTTGAGAGAGATTCTGTCTAAAAATAAATAAATAAATTTTAAAAGAAGGAATGGGAATGTAGTTCAGTGGTAAAGCACTTGGGTTCAATCCCCGCTACCTACCCCTGCCAAAAAAAAAAAAAAAAAAAGAGTTAAGAAAATAAAAATTCTTCTGCTGAGAGTCCCTTGGAGCTCTGAAGTAAATTTGGGACACATTAAATGGAAAGGAGTCTTCCTTGTCACATTTGGATAAGAAGTCACACAGGGTGCAGTGGTGCATGCCTGTAATCCAAGCAGCTCAGGAGACTGAGACAGGAGGATCACAAAGTTCCTCATTAAAGGAGAGGTTCTTAGTAACTCAGTGAGATCCTATCTCTAACTTAAAGAAGTAAAAAGTAGGGCTGGGGATGTGGCTCAGTGATCCAGCGCCCTTGAGTTTAATCCTCGGTAGCCCCTGACTCACCCCACCCCCCTAAAAAAGAAAAAATTTTCCTAAAACTCTGGGTATTGTCTGAGACTGCAATTCCAAATCTTTGGAGGTAGAGCCCCAAACGCTCTGTTGGAGACCATCAGTCCTTGATTGCATACTGACTCTGAGACTCTCTCCACATCTCCAAAGCCCCCCAAAAAACAACAATAATTTTAATTTTCAACAAAAATAGAAATGTTATTCTTCATGTGCTGAACCTACAATTCACCTTATAGTGGTAGAATATAATTATTATTTTTTTTAAAGAGAGAGTGAGAGAGGAGAGAGAGTGAGAGAGAATTTTTTTTTTTAATATTTATTTTTTAGTTCTCGGCGGACACAACATCTTTGTTGGTATGTGGTGCTGAGGATCGAACCCGGGCCACACGCATGCGAGGCGAGCGCGCTACCGCTTGAGCCACATCCCCTGCCCAAGTAGAATATAATTATGATATTGAAAGTTTCTCTGAATGGTTCTGCATGGGAGATAATTTGTTATGCTTGAATTTGGAACCCCCAAAAGACCACTAGAGACCAAGATCAATGTAAACAGCAAAGAGGTGTTTCTTGCGAGCTAACTCAGTCCTCCGAGTGCACACACAGCAACTGGTGACGTTAAGAGGCCCCCGAGCCCAGGGTTTGCAGCAGTTTTATACACTCTTTGGGGAAGGCAGGGACTTCACATACATCATAGCATCTCTTAGCAAATCATCACACACCGCAGGAAAATCAAATAACAACTCTAAAACATGATTAGCACATTCACTGGAGGGAACAAGTTGGGTAAGGGTGATTGGTCAGTACAAAAGGGGTATTCATTTGAACTGATTGGTTTAAGCAAAGAGGGATGTTCGTGCTAAACTACATGGTTTCTCAACACCATAAACTACTGGGAGGGTCATCTGGCACCCCAGGTATTTCCCTGTCTCATGCTGATTGGTGGCTGCTAGGGGGTTGTTATGGGTCCCCACCTAGCCTGACTGAGTCAGAGACACCTATTGCATCAGATCTCTCCTGTTATTTGTAGATAAACAATTTAGCAGGGTGGGAATGTGCCTAGGAGCGCTCTGTGGGTCTTTCCAAGGACAAAGATCCTGTCCCTTCCTTGGACAGGCTTTGCTCTGAGATAGAGGCTAGTTTTTCACTAGCTTGCAATAAACACCTCTTTGCTGTTTACATCGATCTTGGTCTCTGGTGGTCTTTTGGGGGTCCCGAATTCGAGCATAACAGGGGGAGAGAGAAAAAGAGAGGAACAAAGTGGCTGCCCACACAGAGCTCACATTCTAGTGAAGCAAGAATCATAATCGCACTCAGGACATCAATTCACATAGTGACAAGAGCTATGAAGAAAATAAAACAGGGGCATGTGCAAGGGAGAGGGAAAAAGGGTAGTAAAAGGTAACTGCATAGCATGTGTCATGCCGTGTATCTACTAGAATGGTAACTATTAAAACACAGGAGAACATATTTACGTAATTAGAGAAAGAAGTCTTTCTGGATTACATAAGATCAAAATCAGGTATTGTAGGCACCCTTCTGTGGAAGCAAGACGGTCTTACAGATCAAATAGAATCTATTAATAGAAATTGAAATCTGGAGCCATTAGAGGTACAGACTGAGAACTGTTCAGTAAGCACTTGAGGTTCTGCTATGAGGAAGTAGCAAAAAAGAAAAAAAAGAGGGGGGGGCAACAGAACCCACATGAGAGAAGAATGAAAATCCACAACAGATAACGCATCTGGCTAAGGTTTTCCATTTTAAATGAAGAAAGATGGAAAACAGAAAAGACTCTTTTTGCATGAAGTCAGGCATACTTGAATTACAAACGACACTAAACCTATCCCCAAGTAATTCTTCTCATTCAATCCATTTTATTATCTATATTTATAAAGTCCCAGGTTGAAGAACCCTTCTAATTTAATTATAATTTTATTATAATAATAAAAATGACATTAACCTTAATAGTTTACAGAGATTGGAAAGTGGGAAGGGGAAAAGAGGTGGAGAGACAGTGGAATAGGAAATGTAGGCATACATAGATTTTTCTTAAAGATAGGAAGATACCGTAGAAGAAATACATTTAATGGAATAAAAAAAAAAAAAATAGGAGAACAGCAACAAGGGCTAAGTGAACAGTCTTTGCACCCATCCCTGGAAAAGGGTGGCAATGTCTAATGATGATACTAAACAGCAATGGCTTAGTGCATTTTCTGTTGTTGTAAGACATACATGCCTGAGACTGGGTAATTTATAAAAACAAATAGGTTTATTTAGCTCATGCCACTAGAGGCTGGGAAATTCAAGACCAGGAGGCTGTATTTGGTGAGGGTCTTCTGCTTATCATGATATTCTTGAAAAGAAGTGGAAGGTCAAAAGAGAGAGGATACAAAAGGGATCAAAAGTTTGATGACAAACTGCTCTTAATATAACTCAATCTCACAGCAATTACATTAACCCCTTTCATGGGGGGAGAGTCCTGAACATCTCTTAAAGGCCCTGCCTCTTCATACCATTGCACTAAAAAGTTAAATTTCAACATGAATTTTGGCCTGGTTGACTCACATCCACACCATAGTAAGCAATTAATATAGTTTTAGAGAAAGAAAAGGAGCATCACAAGAATTTGAAAAGGAATGATTAAAACTGGTGTTGCCTCTGGAAAGTGGGCCAGAGAATAAAGGAGGACGGGACAAGGGAATATTAATTCTGTAACGTCTTCTAGCAAAATTTGATTTCTGTTAACCAGGATATATGTGCTATTATACATTTATTCATTTTGGTGCTTGGGATTAAATTCAGATTCCTGTGCATACCAGGCAGTACTCTATCATAGCTACATTTCCAGGCCTTGCACACATTTTTAAGTTTTTTAAATTTTATTTTTAGTTGAAGATGGACTCATACCTTTATTTTATTTATTTTATGTGGTGCTGAGGATCGAACCCAGTGCCTTGCACATGCTTGGCTGGGACCCTGCCACGGAGCCGCAAACCCAGCCCGATTTTTAATATTTTATAAAGATCTTAATTGGTTTTATTTCTGACTCTAGAATCAGGCAATGCTTTGTTTCAAAAAATAGAATGAGTGTTCCCTCTGTTATAATTTGAAAATGAAAATGATAACCTTTCCAGGTATCACTATAAATAAATATCTGAGTCAGGTGGAACGTCAGGTGAACTGTGACCTGCTTAGAATGCTTATAACAGGTAAGTAAGGATGACTCTAACTATCAATGTGCTACCTGAATACCTACATCAGACTTTCCTGAGGCAGATGTTGCAAATTAAAATTCCTGAGCTCAACTTGGAACTCTGATTCTGAGAGTGGGAGGATGCTGAGAATTATCACTTTAATACAATAAAGTTCCTCTTCTCACATTCAAAAAGACTTGGAGATTGGAAAGCATTTTAAATACTAGAATCTACATAAATCTGAGTGTGAAGGCCACCTCTGTTTGGGTATACCAACATTATTTTTAAAATGTAGGAGTTAGAGTTAATGCCATATGCAATAGACTGAATGTCTGTATCTCTCTGAACTTCCTGTGTTGAAATTGTAATTCCCATGGATGGGTATTAAGAGGTGGGCGTTTGGGAGGTAATTAGGAAAGCAGAGCTGCCCTGGATGGGATTAGCACCCTTATAAAAAGACCCCCAGAGAGCTTCCTTGTCCCTTCCACTATGTGAAGATGCAGTGAGAAGACATCTATGCATGAAACAGGAAGTGGGCCTCATGGAGGACTGAATCAGCAGGTACCTGATCTCAGATTTCTCAGCCATCCTAACTACGAAAAATGAATTTTCACTGTATATAAGCTATGTATCTCTCTGTATCCTACAGGTGCTGGGAAACAGATTTGAGATCCCAGCAGGAGAAAGAAGATGTGGGGTGTAGTTGGATAATCGACAGGCTTTACTGGAAGTCCCAGTGAGGCATCTAACCATAGCCATCTTATAGCCATCTTGGGCCTGCCCCACACTTTGGTATTCTTTTATAGCAGCCTGAACACACTAGGGCACCATAACTATTAGGTACCTAAATCTGTTGCTACCAGAGCTCCTGGGTCAGTAGTGAAATGGGAAGCATGGGCACGCAGGGTGATTTGGACAGTGATAGGGAGAAAGGACACATCTCTTATATGCAGGAGCAAAGGGGGAGTAGCCACAATTACAGTCAAGAGTACAGAACAGAGATGGGCACAGTGGCACATGCCTGTAACTCCAGCTAGTTGGGAGGCTGAGGCAGGGGGATTACAAATTTGAGATCAGCCTTGGCAACTTAGGAAGACCCTAAGGCCTGGGGATGTAGCTCAGTGGCAAAGCACTTGCCTACTGTGTGTAAGACTCTGAATCACAGATACAAACTAACAAAACAGAACAGAACAGAGCATGGTTCCAGCACTATAGCAGGTGAATCATCCAATATCCACTCCAGTGCCTTATGAAGGGAGGAATATAAACATTTGGAAATATGGTAGGACCTCTATTTATTTGACTTGTGTGATCTGGAGCCTAAGGACTATTTCTCTTACTGCAATTCTTTTTTCCTCGTGGCCTTTGGCTATTGTTGCCTGAGAAAGAATATGGTGTTTGAAACAGAAAATGGAATGTTAGTATTTTTTTAAGATTCAGACCCAGAAACCATTTTTAATATTTACATGTATTTTTAGCAAGCATTTTAAAAAAATTTTTGTGTTTGTGTGTGTGTGTGTGTTGTTGTTGTTGTTTTTGAGATAGAGTCTTGCTATGTCGTCCAGGCTGGTTTTGAAGTACTGTGCTTAAGACATCCTGAGCAGCTGGGACTACAGGCACAGGCCACCATTCTTGTCTATCAATCACTTATTAAGCACAGTCTGTGGTTCACTTAACATTTATTGATGATGTGTTTGACACTATGGTGTGAAAGGTAAGAGAAAATGTTTGCCCATGAAGATTCAATTCAGTTAAGAAAGCAAACAGACAATTATGAAAATGGTGAAGAAGTAGTCTTGACTCAAGTTAGAAAAGGTGGTGTACTTTACATGGTAAGTTCAAAGATGGAAATGAATCCACTTGTAGATACATCTGCAACTATAAGTAGCTTGAAATCATCAGAGGGTTTGGGGGCTATGAATGACAGTGGAGATGTGGGCAGTGGCTCTACCTGGGCTGATCACTAGAATCATCCTCAGAAACTTTTTTTATTTTTTTAATTTTGTTTGCAAAAACAGGCTGCTGGTTGCAGGATAGTTTGCCAACCTCTTTATGAAGACTTTTTTTTGCACTCTATGTTCCCAGTATGGACCCTGATCCCTAGTCTGGAGGGAGTAAAGCAGAGCAGACCTTGTTCGCAAAGAATTGTGCATGTCTGTTCAAACCTGTCTGGGGTATTTGAAGTTCTGATACGGAGCAGTTATCAATTTAGAATTTGCAAATGCTGGGAAAGTAGCAAGCATTCCTCAAAATATTGTACAGTGAGCAAACTTTTGTTAGCTTTCCATTACAATAATAATGTATCTCAGATAATTAGCTTTAAAAGGGGAAAGGTTTACTGTGGCTTACAAGAGGTGATTTACTGAATGATTCTATTTACATAAGAATTTTTACATAAAAAATATGCAGATGGAAAACAAATTAATGGTTTTCAGCAGTTAGGAATGGTAGCAAGGAATGGATATGATTATAAAGGGGTTCCAAAAGAAAGATCTTCATGATGATAGAAGAGTCTGTCTTGATTATAGTGCTGGTTACAGGAATTTACATGTAATAAAATTACATAGAATTATGTACACATATTGTACCAATGACAAGTTTTTAGTTTTGATGGTGTTTTATAATTATGTATGATATAACTATTGGGGAAAACCAGGTGAACTCTCTGTTCTCTCTTTCTAACTTCCTGTGAATATGTAATTATTTCAAAATAAAGAGTGAAAGCTGAATGTGGTGGCCCATGCCTGTAATCCCAGTGACTTAGGAGGCTGAGACAAGGGGATTTCAAGTTTGAGGCCAGCTTCAGAAACTTGTCTCAAAAGAAAAAAGAAAAAAGGTCTGGGAACTTGGCTTAGTGGTAAAGCACCCCTGGCCTCAATCCTCAGTACAGAAAGATCACAATAAAAAAGCAAAACAAGGGGTTGAGGTTGTGGTTTAGTGGTAGAGAGCTTGCCTAGCAGGTGTGAGATTCTGGGATTGATCCTCACCACCACATAAAAATAAATAAATAAAATAAAGATATTGTGCCCATCTACAACTAAAAATATTTAAAAACAGTGACATGTATTCAAATAAAGAAACGATTAGAAAATTTCAAGAGAATTGAAATATATTGAACAAGGAATATATATATATATATATATATATATATATATATATATATATATATATTACTAATAAAGAAAAATGCAGTCTCTAAAAGAAGACAGACAACAAATAGTCTTTAATAAAGCAATGATGTATGATATAACTAAATGAAAACCTGGGTTGATTTTAAGAAAAAAAGTTAGATATAAGAAAGGAGCATCAGTTTGAACAATTCTTTTTTTTAATTTATTTTTTGACTTGAACAACAGAAATTTGAACATTTCTTCATAAGTGGTAGGTTGATTATTTCTGGAGAAGACAACATTTTCATAGCCTTAATAATAAGATTATGTTTTGTGGTTTTCAATTTTTTGGGGTGGGGGGTACCAGGTATTGAATTCAGGGGCACTGGACCACTGAGCCACACCCCCAGCCCTATTTTGTATTCTATTAGAGACAGGATCTCTCTGAATTGCTTAGTGCCTCACTAATTTGCTGAGGCTGGCTTTGAACTTTCGATCCTTCTGCCTTCACCTCCCAGAGCCGCTGGGATTACAGGTGTGTATCACCGCGCCCGGCTGGTTTTCAATTTTTAAGACTTAACTGCTATACTAAAATGTAAGACAGATATGGCTGTAGGACAAAACAAAATGTGGACAACTGTCTGTTGTTTTGACTTAAAATGTATTTTATTTTAAACTGATACATAGTGATTTTTACATTTTTATGGGGAACAGTATGATATTTCAATATGTTTATAATGTATAATTTTCAGGTCAGTGTAATTGGCATTATCTATCACTTGAAACATTTAGAATTTTATGCTGGGAACTTGGAAAAAATCCTCTGGTGCACAGAAGTGAAATCACAGTTTACAAAAGTTGGAAGATTAGAAAGGGACAAAGAGGGTGGTGGGGGGTGGGCGGTGCAAGGGAATGAATTTTCAAATTTCAAAGTGCAGAGTCAGGAGAGTCTATCTTTGTGAATGTTACTTTTTAAAGATGTTTTGGTGTATGATTTTGGGTGTTATGGTTTGGATGTGAGATGTCCCCCGAAAGCTCACGTGTGAGACAATACAAGAAGGTTTAGGAGAGAAATGATTAGGTTATGAGAGCCTTGACCCAATCAGTGAATTAATCACCTATGGGATTAATTGAGTGGTGATTGAAGGCAGGTGGGATGTGGCTGGAGGAGGTAAGGTGTGGCTTTGGGGATATATTGGTATTTGGCAAGTGGAGTTGTCTCTGCTCTCTGATCATCATGTGAGCTGCTTTCCTCCACCATATTCTTCTACCATGTTATTCTGCCTCACCTTGAGCCCCAAGGAATGGAGCCTGCTGCCCATGGATTGAGACCTCTGAAACTGTTAACCCTCACATGAATTTTTTCTCCTTCACAGTTGTTCTATTTGAGTCCTTTAGTCACAGCAGTGAAAAAGCTGACAAAATATAAAATTATAAAGGTAAAAAGTAAGAAAATAAAAATACTAATAATACTGTAAAGGGGCATTAAATCTAAATCTTTGAAAAAGTCAAAAGTTGATAAAAGCTGATGAATCAATAAATAATGGCATAAGCACCTTGTTAAGATATAAGAAAGAGCCAGGAGCAGTAGCTACTCAGGAGGCTGAGGCAGGAGGATTACAAATTCAAGGCCAGCCTCAGTAATTTAGCCAGACCCTCAAAATAAAATAAAAAAAGATTTGGGGATATAATAGCTCTGTGGCAGCGTGATTTCTTAGCATGCAAGAGACACTGGATTTGATCACCAGACCCATGGAGGGAAAAAGATATAAAAGAGTAGTCATAAGAGCTCAAATAAATGATTAAAAATTGTTAAATTAAGCATGGTGATACATATTTGTAATTACACCTATTTGGGCTATTTGGGAGGCTGAGGCAGGGGGATTGCAAGTTTGAAATTAGCCATAGCAACTTAGCAAGACCCTGTCTCAAAATAAAAAAGGGTTGAGGATGTAACTTAGTCATAGGACATATCTGGGTTCAATCCCCAACACAATACACACACACATACACACACACACGTACTAAATTCAAATGGGTCTATTATATATGTGTGTGTGTATATATATGTAGATATATATGTAGATATTTTATATGGTATATAGTCATACAGGTGATATTACATAAATAAGTACTCTTATTAAGGCTCTGCCCTTAGTACTTACAAAATAAGTCTGGTTTTCAATAAAAATGGCATTAGCTGCACAGTATGAGATAAATGAAACCACCACTCTAGAACAACTTCTTTGGCTGCTAATATTTTTATGAATAGTAATGTAGAAAACTTGTAAGTCCTCTTGATACACTAATAAGAATTTTTCATTCGATATTTTATTCTACCATATACAGGTGCAAAGATTTTATGTATGTATTTTCAGCCATTCTCAAGTGTACTTGGGGGTGAGGCCTCTGTCTGATACATGTTCTTGCCTTCTTTATAGCACCTAGTGCTCAATAACTCTTTGCAAGCAATGGTTATTTTTCTTTTCCTGTATTACAATAGTCATTTGCTTCTAGTCAGACAATACTTTCTACTAATGAGTTTGCATTGTATGTTGAAGTTTAGATACTGCATATTGAATTCCATATCAGAGAAAAGAGGTTAGGCATTTTTTTTTTCACATATGGGTTTCTTTAGTCTTTAAAAAGTCAACAAATGGTTAATTTTCACAGAAGATATACTAAAGACCATTAATGCAAGTATATGAGTTGGCTTATGGCTTTTCTTCCTAGCTACTGTGTAAATTCAAAGGTGTCAACAAAAAAATTCACCAAGTTAAACAGGCAAGAAAAACTTTATTCAAAACTATCTCAATACTCCCAGTATAGCAGGGGTAGCTGGGGATTTACGTGCAATGGGTAGGCAGGGTGAAGGAGTCAGTGGATGGAAAATTAGGAAGACAAGCTTGGTTAGGTATTGTTATGGACTGAATGTTTGTGTGTCCTCCCATCCCTTGACCCAGATACATATGTTGAAGCCTTAACACCTTAGTTTGGCTGTATATAAAGTAACAAATAATTAAATGAGGTCATAATGGTGGGGTTCTGAGGCACTGGGGTTAGTTAGTGCCCTTACAAAAAAGAGTCACATTCTGCCTCTCAGCAAAGAGGTCACATGAGCATACAATGAGAAAGCAGATGTGTTAGTTTATGTGGGAGAGGTCATCAGAAACCCTACATGCTGGGCTGGAGTTGTATCTCAGTGGTAAAGCACTTGCCTAGCACCTGTGAGGCACTGGGTTCCATATCCATACCTCATAAAAATAAATAAATGAAATAAAGGCATCCTAATCTCAGACCGCCTGGATTGTAAGAAAATGTCTCTTTAAGCCACTGGCTCTGTGGTATTTTTTTTTTTTTAAAGAGAGAGTGAGAGAGGAGAGAGAGAGAGATTTTTTAATACTTATTTATTTATTTTTTTAGTTCTCGGCGGATACAACATCTTTGTTGGTATGTGGTGCTGAGGATCGAACCCAGGCCGCACGCATGCCAGGCGAGCACGCTACCGCTTGAGCCACATCCCCAGCCCTCTTTTTTTTTTTTTTTTTTGAGAGAGAGAGAGAGAGAGAGAGAGAGAGAGAGAGAGAGAGAGAGAGAGAACTTTAATATTTATTTTTTTAGTTTTCGGCGGACACAGCATCTTTGTTTGTATGTGGTGCTGAGGATCGAACCCGGGCCGCAAGCATGCCAGGCGAGCGCGCTACCACTTGAGCCACATCCCCAGCCCCAGCACAATTTTTCTTAACTCTGTATATAAAGTATGTTCACGCCAAATTATGCCATCATATATGTACTCCTTTTTTTTGGCATTAAAATTCTTAATACACATATATACCACAATTTTTCATATCTCTGTTCAACTTTCAGACTTTTAATTAGTAACTGAGGGAAGCTAGGGAAATGAAAGTCCTGCCTTTAAATTTAGCTGTACCTTACCCTGAAGGTCTAAATTGCCTATAAGTAATGGGACATCATTTTTAATTTCTTTGCAAGAATTTTAGCTTGAGGGTTTGTTTGTTTGTTTGTTTATTTATTTATTTATTTATTTATTTATTTAATGAAGTGTTTACATAAAAATATTCCTGTGCAGGAAAACAAAACTTAGTTTATAGAAGAAGCATTTTGTCACGAATTCCTTCATCATATGGTCTTTTCAACATGGTGTTAGGTGAGTCCTGGGACTAATAGAACATACTGCACTAAAAGGAAAGGAAAGGTTGGGTCACAGAACAATGCAGATGGAGAAGGTCTGGGTGACATTATAGAGGTTTGGGCACCCACAGTGCATTTACTGAGGTGACCAAAAAGAGTGGGAGGGTGGTTGCCACACATGCTGCTCATGTTACACTCTGATTTATGGCTAGTTCTGGCAGCAGAGGCCCTGGGGCAGCGTGATCCAATCACTTGTGCTTTTTGGATTGCATTTGTCACTTCGCCATGACCTTCAAAGTGAATAACACTGAATACTTTTCCAGAAAGTTTGGGGTTGGCCAACCTCTATAAATATTGCTTGAAAGGACACAGAACTTAAAACACACTGATTTTTCCACTATTTTTGCTAAAAGGAATAACATTATTTAGCCTAAGATTTTGCTTTAGGATTTTTCATTTAAAAGTCTCTGTTCTGGATTCCAACATGGCAGCGGGCGCAGAGAGATCAAGTCTCTGACCTCTTCAGCTGTGCAGGCATAGGGAGTCGTAAACAACCTAAATCTGTTTGCTCAGGATCACTAGGCAATGCTGAGCTGACGTGGATCTGGGGCGAACAGTCTGGGCCTCTCAGAACACACTCTGAGCCCGGATTGGCTGAATTCAAGCTCCCGTTCGCCTGCTTCCCGCAGACAAACAGCTGTGACTCAGCACTAATCCATCCGGATGAAACAACTGGTCAGCCCTTCTCATCCTACGGAGGTAAATGCCTACCGAGCCTTCATAGGTAGTGGCCACAGGTTTGAAACGGGGCTTGGGAGAGACAGTAAGGACCCACCCGTTGCATTGGTCGCCCGGCAAAGGGAAATGAACTGTCGTCATTTGCAAGAGATACCACCATGGCACAGAACTGACGTCATCAGACTGCGGCGGAGGAGATAACTTCATTGAAACCTGCGGCTACAGGTGTGTAATTCCCTAGCCTTCCCTCTACACACATTGGGGAAACCTTAAGGGCCCCTCCCAGCTCTCCCGTGAGCACGATAGCCAGACCGAGGGAATCAGAGGTGGCGCGGGACCCACGGCGCGGAACTACCACTCCCACCAGTGCTGACAGCTGAGGTCTCTTGCACCAGCTACTGGGGGCGTGGCTACCGGAGGGCAAGTAAAATTCGCTGAGGATCCTCAGCCCCAAGCTCTACAAACTTAGGGTCTGAGGGAATGGCAAACTGGAAGAGTGTGCCCAGTCGTTCATGAAAACAGGGCTCCCGGGAGCAGCAGACCTGGCGTGTAGCCAGTATTGTGGTGAGAGGGGCCTGGCTAGAGGAAAAGTGGGAAGTGACTAGACACAAGAGGAGGCCCTAGACACTCAGGATTGGAGAATCAAATAGACCACAACACAATAATTATGGGTGACTTCAACACACCTCTCTCACCATTGGACAGATCCTCCAAACAAAAGTTGAATAAAGAAACTATAGAACTCAATATCACAATCAATAACCTAGACTTAACGGACATATATAGAATATATCAACCATCATCAAATGGATATACTTTTTTCTCAGCAGCACATGGATCCTTCTCAAAAATAGACCATATATTATGCCATAGGGCAACCCTCAGTAAATATAAAGGGGTGGAGATAATACCTTGCATTTTATCTGATCATAATGGAATGAAACTGGAAATCAATGATAAAAGAAGGAAGGAAAAATCCTACATCACATGGAAAATGAACAATATGTTACTGAATGATCAATGGGTTACAGAAGACATAAAGGAGGAAATCAAAAAATTCTTAGAGATAAATGAAAATACAGACACAACATATCGGAATCTATGGGACACAATGAAAGCAGTTTTAAGAGGAAAATTCATCGCCTGGTGGTCATTCCTCAAAAGAAGAAAAAACCAACAAATAAATGAGCTCACACTTCATCTCAAAGCCCTAGAAAAGGAAGAGCAAAACAACAGCAAATGTAGCAGAAGGCAAGAAATAATTAAAATCAGAGCGGAAATCAATGAAATTGAAACAAAAGAAACTATTTAAAAAATTAACAAAACTAAAAGTTGGTTCTTTGAAAAAATAAATAAGATCCACAGACCCTTAGCCATGCTAACGAAGAGAAGAAGAGAGAGAACTCAAATTACTAACATACAGGATGAAAAAGGCAATATCACAACAGATGCTACAGAAATACAGAAGACAATTAGAAATTATTTTGAAAACCTATATTCCAATAAAATAGAAGATAGTGAAGACATTGATAAATTTCTTAAGTCATATGATTTGCCCAGACTGAGTCAGGAGGATACACACAATTTGAACAGACCAATATCAATGGATGAAATTGAAGAAGCCATCAAAAGACTACCAACCAAGAAAAGCCCAGGACCGGATTGGTATACAGCGGAGTTTTACAAAACCTTTAAAGAAGAATTAATACTAATACTTTTCAAGTTATTTCAGGAAATAGAAAAAGAGGGAGCGCTTCCAAATTCATTCTATGAGGCCAACATCACCCTGATTCTGAAACCAAAGACACTTCAAAGAAAGAAAACTACAGACCAATATCTCTAATGAACCTAGATGCAAAAATCCTCAATAAAATTCTGGTGAATCGAATACAAAAACACATCAAAAAAATTGTGCACCATGATCAAGTAGGATTCATCCCTGGGATGCAAGGATGGTTCAATATACGGAAATCAATAAATGTTATTCACCACATCAATAGACTTAAAGATAAGAACCATATGATCATCTCGATAGACGCAGAGAAAGCATTCGACAAAGTACAGCATCCCTTTATGTTCAAAACCTTAGAAAAACTAGGGATAACAGGAACTTACCTTGACATTGTAAAAGCTATCTATGCTAAGCCTCAGGCTAGCATCATCCTGAATGGACAAAAGTTAAAGGCATTCCCTCTAAAATCTGGAACAAGACAGGGATGCCCTCTATCACCACTTCTATTCAATAGAGTTCTCGAAACACTGGCCAGAGCAATTAGACAGACGAAAGAAATTAAAGGCATAAAAATAGGAAAAGAAGAACTTAAATTATCACTATTTGCGGATGACATGATTCTATACCTAGAAGACCCAAAAGGGTCTACAAAGAAACTACTAGAACTAATAAATGAATTCAGCAAAGTGGCAGGATATAAAATCAACGCGCATAAATCAAAGGCATTTCTGTATATCAGCGACAAAACTTCTGAAACGAAATGAGGAAAAACACTCCATTCACAATATCCTCAAAAAAAATAAAATACTTGGGAATCAACCTAACAAAAGAGGTGAAAGATTTATACAATGAAAACTACAGAACCCTAAAGAGAGAAGTAGAAGAAGATCTTAGAAGATGGAAAAATATACCCTGTTCATGGACAGGCAGAACTAACATCATCAAAATGGCGACATTACCAAAAGTTCTCTATAGGTTTAAAGCAATGCCAATCAAAATCCCAACGGCATTTCTTGTAGAAATAGATAAAGCAATCATGAAATTCATATGGAAAAATAAAAGACCCAGAATAGCAAAAGCAATTCTAAACAGGGAGTGTGAATCAGGCGGTATAGCGATACCAGATTTCAAACTATATTACAGAGTAATAGTGACAAAAACAGCATGGTACTGGTACCAAAACAGGCGGGTGGACCAATGGTATAGAATAGAGGACACAGAGACTAATCCACAAAGATACAACTATCTTATATTTGATAAAGGGGCTAAAAGCATGCAATGGAGGAAGGATAGCATCTTCAACAAATGGAGTTGGGAAAACTGGAAATCCATATGCAACAAAATGAAACTGAATCCCTTTCTCTCGCCATGCACAAAAGTTAACTCAAAATGGATCAAGGAGCTTGGTATCAAATCAGAGACTCTGCGTCTGATAGAAGAAAAAGTTGGCTCCAATCTACATATTGTGGGGTCGGGCTCCAAATTCCTTAATAGGACACCCATAGCACAAGAGTTAATAACAAGAATCAACAAATGGGACTTACTTAAACTAAAAAGTTTTTTCTCAGCAAGAGAAACAATAAGAGAGGTAAATAGGGAGCCTACATCCTGGGAACAAATTTTTACTCCTCACACTTCAGATAGAGCCCTAATATCCAGAGTATACAAAGAACTCAAAAAATTAGACAATAAGATAACAAATCACCCAATCAACAAATGGGCCAAGGACCTGAACAGACACTTCTCAGAGGAGGATATACAATCAATCAACAAGTACATGAAAAAATGCTCACCATCTCTAGCAGTCAGAGAAATGCAAATCAAAACCACTCTAAGATACCATCTCACTCCAGTAAGATTGGCAGCCACTATGAAGTCAAACAACAACAAGTGCTGGCGAGGATGTGGAGAAAAGGGTACTCTTGTACATTGCTGGTGGGACTGCAAATTGGTGCGGTCAATTTGGAAAACAGTTTGGAGATTCCTGGGAAAGATGGGAATGGAACCACCATTTGACCCTGCTATTGCCCTTCTTGGACTATTCCCTGAAGACCTTAAAAGAGCATGCTACAGGGATACTGCCACATCGATGTTCATAGCAGCACAATTCACAATAGCTAGACTGTGGAACCAACCCAGATGCCCTTCAATAGATGAATGGATAAAAAAAATGTGGCATCTATACACAATGGAGTACTATGCAGCAATGAAAATTGACAAAATCATAGAATTTGCAGGGAAATGGATGGCACTAGAGCAGATTATGCTTAGTGAAGCTAGCCAATCCCTAAAAAACAAATACCAAATGTCTTCTTTGATATAATGAGAGCAACTATGAACAGAGCAGGGAGGAAGAGCAGGAAGAAAAGATTAACATTAAACAGAGACATGAGATGGGAGGGAAAAGGAGAGAAAAGGGAAATTGCATGGAAATGAAGGGAGACCCTCATTGCTATACAAAATTACATATAAGAGGTTGTGAGGGGAATGGGAAAATAAACAAGGAGAGAAATGAATTACAGTAGATGGGGTAGAGAGAGAAGATGGGAGGGGAGGGGAGGGGGGATAGTAGGGGATAGGAAAGGTAGCAGAATACAACAATTACTAATAGGGCATTATGTAAAATTGTGGATGTGTAACCGACGTGATTCTGCAATCTGCATTTGGAGTAAAATTGGGGGTTCATAACCCACTTCAATCTAATGTATGAAATATGATATGTCAAGAGCTTTGTAATGTTGTGAACAACCAATTAAAAAACTAAAATAAAATAAAAATAAAAAGATAAAAAATAAAAGTCTCTGTTCTGCCTTAATGGATTTGTTGTCATAACTCCTATTATTATTATTTTAATATTTATTCTTTAGTTTTAAGTGGACACAATGTCTTTATTTTACATTTATGTGGGGCTGAGGATCAAACCTAGTGCCTCGTGCATGCTAGGCGAGCACTCTACCACAGAGCCACAATCCCAGCCCCCATTTTTAATATTATTTTAGCAAACCATTCAATTTAAATTGAATTTAAAAAACACATTATATGAAAATCAGTTAATTCTGGTCAATTCTTGGTAATTATTGTACTTTTCAATCTCTTCAGAACAGGAAGAATCTGTAAATCAGAATTATCAGTTCAGTGTCTGGTCTTATTACTGTGGATCAAAACCTGACCAGGAAAAATGAGTTCATTGAACAAGGAATTCATCACCTTCATTTCAAAATTCAAATGTCAGTTTAAAAAAAGGAACACTAAGTTTTGTCTCCTTGGTGTCTACTGCATCCCCTCTAATGGTCACCCAAGACTGGCCAGTCCACTTTTGGGAAAACACATCACAAATTATCGGTCAGCATTACTCTTTGACATCCCTGTCTCTAAAATGACCATTATTATCATTTCTGTAATTTTAAAGTTCTTATCAGAATTTCCCATCTTGATTCAAATTTGACTTTTGATAAGAAATACTTCTATGAAGCAACAGATTTTTTTTTTTTTTTTTTTTTTGGTGCTGAGGATTGAACCCAGGGCCTTGTGCATGTGAGGCAAGCACTCTACCAACTGAGCTATATCCCAGCCCTGCTACAACATTTTATTTGTACCCTTACTACTATATCTTGAGTAACTTTCTTCCATGCAGTTCTTGAAAACAAGTTTATGTGTTATGCTCGAATTCGGGACCCCCAAAATACCACCAGAGACCAAGATCGATGTAAGCAGCAAAGAGGTGTTTATTGCGAGCTAGGATTTTTCATTTAAAAGTGACACTGAGAGGCCCTGAGCCCAGGGTTTGTAGCAATTTTATACATTCTTTGGGGAAGGCAGGGACTTCACGTACATCATAGCATCTCTTAGCGAGTCATTACACACCGCAGGAAAATCAAATGGCAACTCTAAAACATGATTAGCACATTCACTGGCGGGAACAAGTTGGGTAGGGGTGATTGGTTAGTACAAGAGGGGGATTCGTTTGAACTGATCGGTTTAAGCCATGAGGGGAGTACATGCTGAACTAGGTGGTTTCCCAACATGTTATCAACCACCATAAACTACTGGGAGGGTCATCTGGCATCCCAGGTATTTCCCTGTCTCATGCTGATTGGTGGCTGCTAGGGGGTTGCTATGGGACCCCACCCCCCAATGCAGCAGACCTCTCCTGTTATTTGTAGATAAACAACTCAGCAGGGTGGGTATGTGCCTAGGAGTGCTCTGTAGGTCTTTCCAAGGACAAAGGTCATGCCCCCTTCCTTGGACAGGTTTTGCTCTGGGGTAGAGGCTGGCTTTTCATATGAAGACAGGAAATATTTCAGAGATTAATGTAATATCCTTAGCATTATCTAGTATGTCAGGAAATATTTATTGAAATTAATAGTTTCTTTTAAAATACTAATTTAAGCTGGGTATGGTGGTGTGTACCTGTAATCCCAGCAACTAGGAAGGCTGAGACAGGAGGATTCAAGTATTCAAGGTCAGTGGGGGCAATTTAGTAAGACTCTGACTTGAAATAAAAAATAAGTAGGGAGGGCTGGGGATGTAGCTTGGTGACAACGTACCCCTGTGTTCATTCCCTAGTACTGCAAAAAACAAAAATTAAAGATTACATAAAAATAAAAAATGCATTTATATGTATATATGTATGGTTGTATATGTGTGTGTGTATGTATGTATGTATGTATATATTTATATTTATATTTGGCAGTGCTAGGAATTGAACCCAGGAACATGCTAGGGGAATGCTCTATCCCTGAGCTACTTTCCAATCTACTTACTATGTTTTTTTTTTTTTAAAGAAAGAGTGAGAGAGGAGAGAGGAGAGAGAGAGAGAGAGAGAGAGAGAGAGAGAGAGAGAGAGAGAATTTTTTAATATTTATTTTTTTTAGTTCTCGGTGGACACAACATCTTTGTTGGTATGTGGTGCTGAGGATGGAACCCGGGCCGCACGCATGCCAGACGAGCGGGCTACCGCTTGAGCCACATCCCCAGCCCCTTACTATGTTTTTGATAAATTTAGTTTATAATAAAGAATATCTTTATAGGTTTAAAACCATATAAGAGTAATTATAATTTTAGTTAGAGTCACCATTTTCTTTACTGTAGACAATACATTAGAAATGTTTATTTTTCTACAAAAAGCTTATTTTGTTGATAATTTTTTTTAATTTTAAGAATTAGCCTATCCATATTAAACCTACTATATTTTTCAAGTTACAATTAATAACCTGTCTGTAAAATATGAGGGGCTGACCAAATGATTTCTAAAGGTTTCTACTAGTATTCTTCCTTAATTTCATCTTCCATTTTGTATACAGCTCACTAAAATATAGGTTCCAAGAGAGCAGGAGCCTTTTCAGACTTACTACCTGCTGTTTCTCTTAATGTCCAATATATCCTACAATATAATAAACAATTGTTGAATGAATCCATCAACTATACTTTTGTCCTTCCTTCCCTAAATGCTTATATATTATGGAAATTCTACCCACTATTTTTCAGTGGAGTGACTATCACAAGCAAGCTTTGTGCTCCTGTTAAATTTCTCACAATCTATTTGGACAGAACTATCAACACAAATTAAATATGAACACAACTATAAGAGCAATAACAAGATAGTCTAGGCAGGTGATACCAAAGGAAAAGAAGGATTGGCCATCACAAGTTTGAGGTCAGCCTAGGCAACTTAGTGAGACCTATTTCAAAATAAAATAAAAAGGGCTGGGGATAGAGTTCAGTGGTAGAGTGCTTGCCTAGCAAGGGTGAGGCCCTGGGTTCTATCTCTAGCACTATCAAAAGAAAAAGTAGAAGAAAAAAGACTAGTTAATTTGGCCTGTGTAAACTTTACTAAATGAAGAATAAGAAGTCTAGATGATTTTAAGTTTTCTTTGTCTTCTTCATGTCCTCCCTTTTCTCACTCTTACTCTCTTCCTTCCTTCTTCTTAACTGAAATAAAATACTAATTTATAAAATACAATTCCTATAGTATCTAGGAAGTATGAAATGGGTATATTTCCAGGATCTTTCTCCATTCTTCACTAGCAAAACACTAATTTTACCAAATTTGAAGGTTATATTCCAGTGTAATACTTTTCAAATTCATGAAAGAAACTTGATTAAATGCAACTCTCTGGAAGAGAACTTGGTATAAAAAAAGAAATCTAAAAATGAATCTGAGTCCTGTGTAAAATAAGAGTTTTATCCTTTCTTAAATATTAATTATCTCTGAAAATGGAATGACTTACTTTTTCTATTTACTAGGATCTGAATACTCATGGCAGAGAAAAATACATAAGAAATTCAAAAAAAGGAGATGTAGAAGGTGAAAATTTCATGGAAATATCTTTTTTTTTTTTTTTTGGTGGCACTGAGGGTTGAACTCAGGGGCTCTAGCACTAAGCTACATTTTCAACCCCTCCCACTACCTTTTGTTTTGTTTTGTTTTGTTTTAATAAATTTTGAGACAGGGTAATGCTAAGTTGCCCAGGATGGCCTTCCACTTGCAATCCTCCTGTCTCAGCCTCCCAAGTAGCTAGAATTACAGGTGTGTCCCATCATGGTCTGGCTGGAAACAGGATATCTTACATGTTATTTTGTCAATAAAATAACAACTTAATTATTGTTATTATTTTATCAACTATGACATATAGTTAGCTATTTAGAGTAAATCCTTCCCTAAATTGTGATTCTAATGAAAAAATTCATATTTGATATACTCATTATTCAAATGATTCAATTGTTTAAGATAAAATAATTAAAGTTTTTATGTTTTTCTTTAGTATAATGAATTAGCCAGCTGAAGAGGGAAAAAGCAGATGTATTTTAAAGTAAATTCTTACAAATTGAGAAATGAGACCTAAAAAAACCATTTAAATGTCTTTGATACTATAGTGTCAGATGAAGTAATAAGGAGGGACATACATTATGCATATTTATCACATAATGCATATATATTATGGCTTAAAGTTATTAGAGATTATATTTGAGTTAATTTCCAATTGGATATAGACTGTACAAATTTTATTTATTCATTTTTTTATCTGATTTTAAAAATTTTAATTTGTTATCTATGACAGCAGAATGAATGCATTAGAATTCATATTACACATACAGAGCACATTTTTTATATCTCTGGTTGTGAAGCCAGATTTAAAATTAAGTAGTCAGTGTAGTTAGGTAAATCGGGTCTACTACCGAGTAAAATCTAAAATGGAGGCCATGCTGAGAATGACTCAGGGAAAACACATGACAACTCATGGAATGTTAATGAAGTCCCAAAAAGGCCCTAGGCCAAAGTCCACCTCAAAGAAGTGTTAATGAACAGCCCCCAGCAAACTTAAAGATAGCCCATCACAAAGAAGTGTCCCACCCCTCGGGCCTTTCAACCTACATTCCATCACCAAAACTACAAAAAGGGGAAACAACCGCACTTCCACGGATTCCACCTCTTGGGTCCCCTTCTTCCTCCTGGAGAAGTCTTTTCTGCTGTCCTTTAATAAACTTCTAATTTCTCCTCTGACCTTGCCTCGGCGTGCTTCTTTGGTGTTATTCTTCAACACCGGGGAAGCAAGGACTCCTCACCCGTCAACAGCGGTAACAGTTGTACACACAAATTTTATTTTTAATATTAAACAAGCCAGAATTTCTGAAGTATTCACTTAAGATTAAATGATTTTAGGAAAGTATATTGTCATAATTTATTTTCAGTTGCACATACAATTTACCTTAGATTTCAATAGTTACTGATTTTAAGCCATTAAAAACAATCTTAAAAATTTTATGCCTTTCAGTATTTTTCTGTGAATTTTTTTTTTTTTTTTTGTGGAGGGAAATGGTAGACTATAGCAAATTGTGTATATTTACATTTGTTATATGTCTTACAAGAGTAACATTCTCTTAGATTCCAGGTTGCTTTTTCTAAAGACTTATTGTAAAATAACTTTATAAAAATTTTGTCACAGTTTCTGAAAGTATTAGGGAGTTTCAGATAATAGAGAATAGTTATGAAATGCTTGGAAACTACAGGAGTCTGCTATCAACTTGAGTATTTTGGTTGAGCAGTTTTGGAAGGAAAAAAAACAAAGAACAGCTAAAATAAAGGTTAAGGCCCAGTATAGTAGCTGTGGTGCACAACTTAGGCAATCTTCCAGTGGGGAAAGGACTGCTTGTGCCGTCTTTTCAGTCATATCCACAAACACACACAGCATTTTTACTGAGAACCATGATGGCAGCAATGCAACAAAAACATACTGTGGCCCAAAGGATTAAGAAAGGTTTATAGTGGAAGAAATACTGGAGCAAGTCCATGAACAATGGGTGCATTTTCCTTGGCTATTATAGACATTGGCAATATTTAAAATGAAGCATTTTTGCAAAAGGAAGCCTATTTTCTACCCACTCTCATATGTGTGAATCACGTATTTTATATAAAAATCAAAACCTGACAAGTACAGTTTGTGGTTTGAGTCAATGGTTCTCAATATTTAACGTGTATCAGAATCATCCAGAAGGCTTATTAAATTTGTCAGACTGGTCCTAAGAATTTGCACTTCTTAGTTCCTCTGAAATTTGATGTTGCTGGGTCATTAGGGGAGAACTGTCTTGCTCCTTTCCACCATGTGAAGACACAGTAAGAAGCTGCTGTCTATGAACCAGAGTGAGCCCTCACCAGATACCTACATGGTTTTCCAACACCTTATCAACCACCATAAACTACTGGGAGGGTCATCTGGCATCCCAGGTATTTCCGTCTCATGCATGCTAGGGGGTTGCTATGAATCCCCACCTAGTCTGACTGAGTCAGGGACACCTGGAGCCGCAGATCTCTCCTGTTATTTGTAGATAAACAACTTAGCAGGGTGGGAATGTGCCTGGAGTGCTCTGTGGGTCTTTCCAAGGACAAAGCCTTGGGAGATTAATGAGACCAGTGGAGAACAGAAAGCTGCTCTGAGGTAGAGGCTGGTTTTTCAGTTGTAGCAGCCTTAACAGACTAATAAAATTATCATCTCCTAAACAAATTAAGTTTTTTTTTTTTTTTAAATTCATAAGGAAATGCTGATGTGTTGTTTTTGCTTTTCAAATAGAGTAAAATTAAGTACAATGAAAATAATTCTTTCAGAGGCAGTATTTGTTTCACTGGCATTTTTTTTTTTTTTTTGCTGGGGAGTGGGTAGAGGTCATGGACCCAACTAAAATAGTACAAGGAAATAAAATTGAAGAATAAACTAGTTCCACATTTAGTAGGATATTAGTTTTGGGTTTTCTCCAAATATTGCGGATAAAATGAGAGACAAGAGTAACAAACTAGACTTGGCTCTAAAAACCATAGTCAAAAACCTATTACATGACACAGGTGTTAGGAAATTACTAAACAATCAAAACAAAAAACAACAAAACAACAAAAGAAAATAATAAAGACAAAAAGGTGTTAGGAAGGTACTAGATGTTTTAAGGTAATATTGGCAACACATGGAGACTTCCAATTCTGAAGGCCAAATAAAACAGAGTGAATGTCATGTCTATGCGAAATGTGAATTTCTAGGATGATGAGAGTAGTTTGTATATGGAACATGGTTCAGTTTAATAAATATTTGTTGAATGCTTTATGCATTTAAATAAGAGTCTTTCTTATATAACAAGAGTTCTGCCTACACAGTACTCTGAACAGAGTGCCAAACAGCTATACTACCCTTTGTTTTTTTTTTTTTAAATATTTATTTATTTAGTTAGTTATTGGCAGACACAACATCTTTGTTGGTATGTGGTGCTGAGGATGGAACCTGGGCCGCACGCATGCCAGAGGAGCGCACTACCGCTTGAGCCACATCCCCAGCCCCGCTATACTACACTCTGAGTATTTTCTGCTTAATAATAAAATTGAAGTGACCCAGTATGAAGAATTATTATAGCAAATGTTACCTCTGTGGCCAGGACCAGATTTGCTGTAACAGTGGATCAAGAACGTTTAAAATTTAAATTACCATTCAACAATGGGTATTAATTTTGTAGCAAACAATGGGTGCAAAGTATTAATATTGTAGCAAACCAGGCTGTGTAGAGAAACAGTGGACACATTGGACACATTAAGAATGCACCCACCCTTTATGGGTTACAGGTAAGTAGGAATACACATTCACAAGAATTAATGATATGAAAAAAGTGTTAAATGGAGACACAATCAGAAATCCTCTGAAGGTAGAGGTGGGTGGCACCATGAGGTATGTGTACCACAGGAAGGTAGAGTTGATAGCTTGATTATTTGTAGTTTAGCTATTCTCATAAGAGTAACACTTGGTTCTTTTTTATTAACAAAGTACTTATTACTAGCCTGATTAAAAATAAAATAACAAAAAAAGCAAAAGAGAAAAATGAACTATAGCTAACTTTAATTCAGTAGAAATCTAGTTTTGAAAAATTGCTATAGCAGAAGGAAGAAAGAAAATATACCAAGAAATGAAGGCAAGTCAAAACAGATGTTCAATGATTTTAGCCCTCTTCTTAATTTAGATTACCATTTGTACTCATTTTGTTTATGGTAAGATATTTTCATGTACTAAAATTTCTGCTTGGAATAGCAGAAAACTAATCCTGTAAAACTTGTTATGCGATCCCATCAGTTAGGAGTGCTCTAGGCTCAGGCAAGAGAGCCAAAGATGGGACTAAATGAATCTGTGACCCATAGCTATACTACAGAAGACATATGAGCAGAGATTTTTGCACAGTTCAGAGCACTGGATATGCACTCATACCTTAAATTCAAAATGATGTTGAGCTGAATGGTAGGTCACCTTACTAGCAATTTTGTTCTGAAGTTATTTTATGATTTGAAGCTTTGACCTTGCTAGTGTGTTCTTTCAAACACTTTGTACATGATCAGTTGGATCAGTTGCCATGGAAAGCAGTAACCTGGGCATTGAGGGTGTTCTAATTCTAATGTACCTTAAGAACCCTATAAGGGTAGTCTTCAATCATTGATAACAAAGATGAAAATCAATATAATTCAAGCAATGCGTGCTCTAAAAGACTAGTGGTTTGGAGGGGAATATACACAGAAAGACTAGTGAACAGAAAAGCAGAACAATGTGATACTGGATATTTAGCAGAGAAATGATACCTTTTATGTGTATTATAATCCATTGAAAAACATTATGTGTAGTATGTAGCTTTCCAGGAGTTAGGGTTAGTCTTAAAAAGCACGAATAACATGTTTACTGTTCAGGACCATAAGTGGCAGTGCTTTCCTAGCTTGCTTGATCAATATGCCACTCTATCCCCTTCTCAACTTTCTCTCCTTCCTCTTTCCTTTAGATAACGTGTGGTTAGGCACACTAAAAGAAACTTGCTTGACACAGTATCTTCAGTGTGTTGAATGCTATGCACACTTGGGATGTTCAAGGGCCCACGCCCATAGCTCCCTCCCGGAGTCAGGCCAAGGTCTCAAGAATCTGCAGGTCCACCTGCAGGAACCGGGGAGGGCGCGCACGCTCTGGAAGCGCTTACGACCGGCGTGCGGGGCGGGACTTAGGGACGCTAAGTGGACACTCTATAAAGAGGCCCAATCATGAGAAAAGCCCTGAGCCCTTAGGATCAATTAGTGTGCACCCTCCAAAAGAGCCGCTCAAAAGTTACCCTGTGGGGTATCGCCCACGACCCAGGAAAGCCCTTTGAAAATGCTTCAACACCCGGGAGGTCTTGTCCCCGGGAGCGGCGGGGACGTCGAGGTGCCTGTTTCCTCAGGACCTCCACAGCCACTGAACACCGACCACACCGCGACCGGAGCGCCCAAATGTGGGCAAGAGGGCGGGGAGGCAGAGGCCTTGCTCTCGCGGGATCTCCTCCCACCGCTGTGGTCTCCAGGC
The DNA here is from genome assembly GCF_964194105.1 of Spermophilus citellus. NCBI lineage: Eukaryota > Metazoa > Chordata > Mammalia > Rodentia > Sciuridae > Spermophilus > Spermophilus citellus. The sequence goes on along the minus strand of NC_138194.1, from coordinate 25,710,621 downwards.
CCCAGAGCAGGCCTCGCGTTGTTTGGGGATTGGGGCGGGGCGATCCCCAAATGGGCGGAGCCAAATGGGGGCGTCCCCAGTCCTTGTTGACTTGGGCCTCCTGACGGAGCGTCTCTCCTAGAGCTTTCCGCGCATGCCCAACTCTCTGGCGGTACTGGAGGCCGGGACAGTCCGGCTGCCTCCGGCGCAGGTCCGGGCCCCGCCCCTCCCCCCGGCGGCGGTGGCGGCGGTGTTGTTGTGGTGGTGGTGGCGGCGGCCGGCGGCCTCGGAGCTTGCAGAGTCCTAGTGCCTGGCTCCCGCGCCGCTGTGGCCGGCCGGACCGACCGCCGCGCCACAGGTAACGCCGCTGCCGGGGGGCTTGGGGTTTAGGGTTTGGCGTGTGCCGGGTCGTCGGCGGGGGGCGCGTTGGGAGACCGATCCCAGGGGTCTGGGCCGGAAGGTCGGGGATCCAGCACCGGGAGGGCTTGGGGGCCGGACGGGGCCTGGAGGTCGGGGTCCCGGACATGGAGGGGTGGGAGGCCGGGGACCCGGGCAAGGCCGGGGTGCCGCGTCCTCGAGCCGGTCCTGCGACTCTGGCCTGGGCTTGGGGACCGCAGAGACCCGAAGCCGGCGTTGGCAGACCCCTGCGGCCCTATAGGGCCTCTTCAGACCGACCCGGTGACTTTCTGTTGTTTTGGTTTGGAAGCAAAAGAGTCCAACCTACGTCGGGCTGGGGAGAGACTCACGGGATTAGAGCAGGCGCTGGCATTTTCCTCCCGACTTTTTGTTGTTGTTGTTGTTTGAGCGTACTACTGTTCGTGGTAAGTGCCTTGCCTGTCGTGTGCCTTGGGACCTTTTTAAACACCGGCGTAGGGAAGACTCAGGAGTAGAACTAAAGGGAGTAATTTTGCAGATCCACGATTTTCCTTTCAGTTATTATTTTGTTTTCGTATGCCGTCTTTTTAAATTCGAGCAATCATAGCAATGTTTTGAAGAAATCAGAAGAATTTAGGTAGGGCGGAGTAGGTTTTTAAGAATAGTTTTTTTTTTTTTTAAATTACAAAGTACTATTGAAAAAAATTAAGTTGCCCAACAATGAAGACCCCATACCTTCTCCTCTGACCCCCAATCCCTGATATTTCCTTTATTACTGGGTAACCAGACTTCCACTGTGTGTAGCCGTTCAGGATTTGTGTGTGTGTGTGTGTGTGTGTGTGTGTGTGTACCCGCGCGCGCGCAAGTGAGGGTTATGCTTTAGAAACAAAATTTGAATCATCTGTGGTATATTGTTTTATTGACCAACAAAACATCACGAATACCTCTCCATTTTATTAACATGCTTCATTCTTTTTAAAAACTGCATAACTCTGTAGTTATTTCTTTATTGTTGAACTTGGTTTACAAATTTTCAATTATCAGTTACTTTTAAAAGGCCAATGCTTTGAAACAATAACGTGGTGAAACTTTCAGAATGTACAAGGCCAGATGTGATACTTTCATATGAAATAGGTTGAGTAATATGTTTACAGAAAGCTTAATGGTAAGTTTACATGGGGCTGGATGACTTCATAAAGCAGGTTATTAGAAGAGTTTACATTTTGTTTTTTCGAGTACATTTTCCCAAATAAATTTAGATACCATATGGTCAGATGAAAACATTTAATTCCTTGAACATAAAGTAGCCGATTTGTGGAAAAAAAAGGTAAAGTGGAAAACCAGTGGCCCAGAGCTTTGTATTGGGGGGTGACTGGGGTGAAACACCAGGGTTTAAATATTTCGAAAAGTAAGCCTTAGGGAATTAAGCTGGAAGTGGAAGTATGGTACTACCTGCTTATTATTAAGACAGAAAGCAGGGCTGGGGATGTGGCTCAAGCGGTAGCACGCTCATCTGGCATGCGTGCGGCCCGGGTTCGAGCCTCAGCACCACATACAAACAAAGATGTTGTGTCCGCCAAATACTAAAAAATAAATATTAAAAAAATTCTCTCTCCCTCTCTCTCACTGTCTCTCACTCTCTTTAAAAAAAAAAAGCAAATCCCTGGTGCATTTTGTATTTTTGTGTGCAGAAGAGCTGGAGGCATTGTTGATTTAATTACTAACTTGTATTTTTTAAAGATGCACTGTTGTGTTCATCTTGGTGCTAGTTTCCAGGGAAAACAGAACTGAAAAAAATCATAAACAATGGTCTTCATCTAAGCATGTATAGTCTGAAATCTTAGTCTAACTTGTATAGCATTTTTTTTGGGGAACTGTGCTTAAAAGGAATCAAAAACATCCATGGCATTTTAGTCCTTGTTTCTGATAATAATAGCTTTCTCTTAATACCAAAATAAGTAGCATTTCCCCCATTCTATAGATTAGTAAACAGGCTCTGGGAGATTAAACTTCTTAAGAACCCATTGCTTTTTAAGTAGTGATGTCTGCATATACCCAGGTGTACTTAATTCAAGAACCTGGATTTTTTTGCTTTGCCTTGTCTCCCATTTATGCATATTGCCTTACAAAACTGTTCATCTTAGTTTTCTTTCTTTGAAATGGCAAAATAGAGATGGAGATAACCATGTACATTGAAAATTGTCTAAAGGATACATAGCCAAAAACTAAAACAGTATCTTTTTTTTTTTTTAAACCTTTATTTTATTTGTTTTTATGTGGTGCTGGGGATTGAACCCAGGACCTCACAGGTGCTAGGTGAGTGCTCTACCCATGAGCCACAACCCCAGCCCTAAAACAGAATTTTTTTATATGAGGTTTCTGGTGATGTATTATTAAAATATTAAACTTGTTTTTATATTGTTAACCAAGAAGGTAAGGGATTGTGTTGTGTTAGTCACTGTTCTATGCCATGGTAAATTTGTATATCATAAATTGTAGCTCTCACAGCTGTTTATTTTTTACAAAGTTTGATAATCTCATTTCAGTAAGCATTATTTTCATGGATTTAGTTGAACATATAATATGCTAATATGCTCAAAAGAACACAAAGAGCTCCCTAAAGTCTAGAAAGATTGAAATTGCTTTTTTAATTTTTGGTGTTTTAATCTGTTAAATACATCAATAAGATGTGTGTCATAGTATTTCAGTTTATTTTAGTTTTTTAGCAGATGTGACAATCGTGTAAAGAAGTAGGGAAAATACTGAAGATAATTAAGTACGTAATATATATTGTAATAAGTATTTGAGAAGAAACCCATAGATATTCAGGATGATAAACAGTCATATTTAAGTGGCATATCTGCTACTGATATCTCTTAGACAGCTGATGTTGGTTTGTTACTAGGTTTTATAGTTGTGTGATACCAAAATGTTCCAGCCACAGCAAAGTCTCTTTATACTGTGGAACTCTTGCTCTTTGTGTGTATTTTAAAAAATTAAGAGCTATCTTATTGCTGGTGGAAAGAAATTGAAAGTTTATTTTTCAGTTTAACCTCAAAGTCCTTTTGGGGACATATATTCATGAGTAGTCAGAAATAAATCAACTATTTTTGGTCCTATGAATAATACCAAAAAAGCATCAGTGTTGATCTCTAGAGTTTAAAACCCACTGGGCTTTTTTCTTTGTTAGGGAAATGAACACAAAATTTATTAAGTGCCTAGGGCACTGCAGTATTAGACTCCTATTTAAAAACTAATTTGTATAAAATAGCTATTGTGTAATTGCATAAAGACTCTGCTCCAATGTAGTTCTGTTTTTTTTTTTTTTGGTGAGAAACTAGTTAACATAAAAAGAGACACCAAAATGGTGGTGGAAGGGGGAGGATCTGAGAATTGCCTGTCTGAGTAGATAATGGAGAGGGCTTTCTACAAAGAGGAGTAATCAGTGGAGTCAGATGTGTGGATGGATGTCAGGGAAGATGAAAGCTTGCTTGAGTTACAGTTCTGTGAGCTTCCATATGCTGAAAAAATATCTAATTATAATCATTAGCATGTATTAGCTGTGTCCTGTTAGGGATTGAGTTGGAATAGGTAACACTTCCGTAATCTGTAGGCTCTTGTAAGCCCCTATAATAATCATATTATTATAAGTCAGTTCTTGTAATCTGGAGTTCTAGTGAGCATTTGCAGAGCTATAGATTGTAAAGTCTATAGAGTCCTATCTCCATGCCTTCTTTAAGCCAGCACCTCCAAGTCATCCCTCTGGGGCCTGTGTTCATATTCTCTCTCTCTTCCATGATTTTAGCTATTACCTTAAGTTTGGTTCTCATCTTTCTTTTTAGAGTTGAGTTTCTTTTCTGGTGATTCCATAACCCTATGGTTTCAACAGCCCTCCTCTTTCCATTTGCCCAGGCTCCTTGTTCTCCACCACCAGTCTCATTTTCTTGCCTAATCTTCAGATTCTTCTTTTTTATTATTCTCCTTGATAAACTTTTTTTTTTTTTTAAAGAGAGAGAGAGAGAGAGAATATTTTAATATTTATTTTTAGTTTTCGGCGGACACAACATCTTTGTTTATATGTGGTGCTGAGGATCGAATCCGGGCCGCACGCATGCCAGGCGAGCACCCTACCACATGAGCCACATCCCCAGCCCTTCTCCTTGATAAACTCTTGCTGGCTGTCATTTTATTTTTTTGAATCATCTTTTCCTCTAATTTCCTCAATTATATTAATGAACTTAACATTTTCTTAGTCATCCAGGCTTAAAATCAAAAGACCATTTTTTTATTCCACATTTTTTATTGGTACATTATTGTTGTATATGATGGTGGGATTTATTGCTACTCAAAAGGTCATCTTTGATTTTTCACTCTCCTTGGATGTTGTTTTTTTGTTATTTTATTGTGCTTCCTGATTCTTCTGCCTCCCTTCCATTTTTCGAGCAATCATGTGCAAATGAGACATTCCTAATCTCTAGGGGGTTTTGCCATACCATTCATCATGCATATTGCTATTAAACTGTCCTACCTGCATCCTTGAACATTATAGTCTCTGCTTGATGACAAAACAAAAATCCTGAAACAGTTATTGGCTGTGTCTTATGTCAGTCGTCATCTGGGTGCTTTGTTCTCTTTTGGTCTAATTTACTAATTTATGTTGGTAGTTTTTATGATCCCCACTTCACAGGTGAAGAGGTGGAGACTTCACCAGCTCAAAGGAATTGCTAATGGGTAGAAGAGCTCAGATTTTAATTTTAAGCATGTCTTTTCTTGAAAGGTTTGTGTTCTTGACCACCGTGCCTCTGCCCAAAAGGCTATTTTCATTAACGCTGTAATAAAGTTCCAGTTACTCAGCATTGTTTTTCTGCATTAATTGGCCCCAGTCCATTTTGAAACTTAGTTCTTCTTGTGATCAAACTTATTTTTTAACGTATGTTCTCTGAAGAATGTAAACTTTAAGTTTTACTTAACTTTTTTGGTTATTTATGCATTTTTATTTCTTGGAATTTTTTCTTATCTCCTCAGTGTAAAAGGTTAGCTCATACATGGTTATTCCCCACTCCTGCCTTTCCTGTTTGTGTAGTAGTAAAGTCTGTCTTTGTTCTTGTAGCCCTTTATTTAATCTTTGATACTTTCTACTCTTAATTTGTTTTTGAGTATACTAGTAGTTGTAATTGGAGTATAAGTTTCTGGAAAGCAGAAACAATGTTTTATTGTTGTTTCTGTATCTCTCAGTAGTCTGAGCATCTCTCAGTAGCTGCTCAGAAAATATGGGTAAATGAGTATGGAAATGATCACTGTAAACTGCCCCTTTCTTTGGCATTTAAGTAGTGTTTGGTTTTAGTGCTGAATGTGTCCTCCTCTCACTCATCCCCCACCACAAGCTTATTGGAGTTTTGTGTGTATAGTAACCAGGTTTTCTTTTTGTGGGCTGCTATATAAATTCTTTATTTTTCACATTGTTAGGTAATTATCATCATTTATTAAAAATATCAGTTTAGGGGCTGGGGATGTGGCTCAAGCGGTAGCACGCTCTCCTGGCATGGGTGCGGCCTGGGTTCGATCCTCAGTACCACATACAAACAAAGATGTTGTGTCCGCCGAAAAAACTAAAAAAAAAAAAAATTAAAAAATCCTCCCCCCCTTTTTATTTTTAAAGACTTTTTTAAAGAGAGTGAGAGAGAGAGTGAGAATTTTTTTTTTAATATTTATTTTTAGTTTTTGGCAGACACAACATCTTTGTTTGTATGTGGTGCTGAAGATCAACCCGGGCCGCACACATGCCAGGTGAGCGCACTACAACTTGAGCCACATCCCCAGCCACTCTCTCTCTCTCTCTCTCTTAAAAAAAAAAAAAAAAAAATCAGTTTATGGTGGGGCTTGGTGGCACATACCTGTAATCCAAAGCAGCTCTGGAGGCTGAGACAGGAGAATCATGAGTTCAAAGCCAGCCTCAGCAATAGTGAGGTGCTAAGCAACTCAGTGAGACCCTGTCTCTAAATAAAATACAAAATAGGGCTGGGGATGTGGCTCAGTGGTCGAGTGCCCCTGAGTTCAATCCCTAGTTAACCAACCCCCTCAAAACTAAACTAAACAAAACAAAACCGAAAACAGTTTATGCATGTGATTTCTTGGTGTTAAATATAAAAATGTGTTAAATTAACATTTTGTGTTTGATTTCTTTTTTATGTTCTTGAATTGGGCAAGCTTCCTAATGAACTGCAATATTCTCATAAATTGACTTCACAGCTTCTTTTGTGTTTATAGAGATGAAATATGGAATAAAACTATTTTTTACTATGTTGTTTTATTCCTTTTGGTGATATCAGGAAGATCCCACATAGATAACACATCACTTTTAGATTCCTGAAGAACTCACAAAATTTTAGATTTATTTAGATTACCTATAATTGTTAATGGTTATTATGCAGAAGTTATTTTTTTCTCTTACTTGCCTTTGCAATACATTGTGTTAGTTTAGATACTTAATTCTTGCTTTGCTAATTAAAAATATAATGCTGGTAAGAATCATCAACCTAAGATAGGTTGGTGATAGTGATGTTTGCTTTTTGGAATGCTAAAATGCATGAACGTAAAGTGAGATTGGTTGTCAAGCTAATCAGTTGGTCACTGTCTGCCCTCAACTTAATCACGGTAATCACAAACACTACTTTTAGATTTTAAGCAAGTTTAAATTATTCATTGATTTTAAAAAATAGACAAAACAGTTACATGGTTCAAATTTTAAGTGGTACAGAAATATATAGCTTGTGGGGCCAGGGTTGTGGCTCAGTGGTAGAGCACTTGCCCAGCAAGTGTGAGGCACTGGGTTCGATCCCCGGCACCACATAAAAATAAAAAAAAACAAAAGTATTATGTCCATCTACAGTTAAAAAAAATATTAAAAGAAAAAGAAATATATAGTTTGAAAATGTCTCTTTCTTGGACTCCTAATTTTTCTACTTGGAGGCAGCCACACATCTCTGAAATGATAGAAACTATATCTATATCTATATCTATATCTATATCTATATCTATATAGATATAGATAGATATATACACAAGTAAATGTGAATAAATTTCTTTTTCTTTTCATATAGGTAGAGATGAGGCACACTGCAGATTTTCATTTGCATTTTTTACCTGAAAGTATGTCTCTTAAATTCCATGTCAATAGATAAATAACTACTCCATTCTTTTAAAAATACTGGCTGCCTCAAAGTATGGTTTTATATATAAGTACAAGTTTTAGATTGTATATTTTATTTAACAATATTTTCTACTGATGAGCATTTAGATTGGTTCCCGATTTTACTATTATAAACTATTGAGGCAACACATTGAAGGAAAAGAAGAAAAAAAAGTAGGTGATCTTTCTCTGTAGGGGGAATAAAGTTTGAAAGTTGAAATTATTGTGTAGGGGTGAAAAATGTATATTTTTTCATTGTAAGACTCAAGACCTTAAGAATATATTGCTGTCTATTCTGAATATCTTAAATTTGTTTAAATAGACTTTACAGTATAATCTTTAATAGTTAAAAGTATGGCTGTGTAGAAGTGTGACTACACAAAAAGTTCTGATGTAATACAGTAAATGGAAGGGGGAAATGTAGCAAAATCTAGTTGTTCAGGTTTGTCTTTGTGTCTCTGTTTAAGTCCTTCCTCAGTATGGGGTAAGACCCTTATGGAATGAGGGTTTTATGATCTGTCAGACAAGGTAGGACAGAGAATTTCCTTATGACCAGCTTTAACACAGAATGGCAGGGGAAGGTCAAAGTAAAATATCTAGGTTTTTGCGGTTGACCTGGGGAGAGGAGCTTTAGTTCCTGTAATCCACCTTAAGGAAGAGGAATTCTAGTTTCTGTGGCCTACCTGGGGAATAAAAGGAATAGGAGAAAGGACCAGAGAAGTTAGAAGATAATTTGCTCTTGAGGCTGTCTGGTTTACTCCAGTTCAAAGTGCTTGTCTTGCGGAAGCATCATTCTTTGCTTTATGTTTTTCTGAGCCCCAACAGATGTTTCTTGGTTACCCCTCCCCTTTGTGTGTGTGTGTGTGTGTGTGTGTGTGTGTGTGTGAGAGAGAGAGAGAGAGAGAGAGAGAGGGAGGGAGGGGGAGGGTTGAAAGATTGATGTTCTGCTATTGAGCTAGCTACATCCTGAGCCCTCTGCTTTTAAATTAAAAAAAAAAAAACTTTTTTTTTTTTTTTTTGGAGACAGGGTCATGTTAAGTTGTTCAGGGTGGCCCTCAACTTGTCATTCTTTGCTTCAACCTTTGAGTAACTGGGATTATAAGCATGTGTACCTCACCTGGCTTTCGGTTTCTTTTCTGACCTGATTAGTGACCTGGATGGAGAGAAATCTGGGATCATGTGAAGACACGTGTTAGAATCTGTTGATTCTAAGTGACAGTAATGATGGGTAGTAGCTTCCATGATCAATTGTCCATTCCACAAGATTCAGACCTCTATGTATTTAGCACTTCAATGCTTAGAAATGATACTGACCTGGAAGGTAGTGTTTGGGACTATGGCCTATGTGATGTTTTGGATGTGCTTTTCCTGTCCATGTGTTGGAAGGTTGGTCTCTTTGTGGAAATATGGGAGGTTCTTAGATCATAGAGCGACTTGCCTAGAAAGGCACTAAGTTTTCATGTGACCCCTTGGAAAGATCTGAAAAGAGGTAATTCTTAAAAAATGTTTATTATTGTGAAGGAGTGATTATAAAAAAGCTGAGCCTGCCCCCACCCTTTTTGACTTCCTGCTTGTGATGTAATTTCTTTTCCTATATGGGATACCATCATTGCCATCTGCCATGATGTGATGAAGCCAAGACAGCCTTCACTGTAAGTGAACTGATGCCAGCACTGTGCAGTTGAATATCCAAAACTGTGGGCTAAATAAACCTTTTTTTTTTTTTTAAATAAAGTTAGCCAGTCTAAGGTATTTTGTTATAGTAATGAAAATCTAATTCAGCTTGTAATAGTATATATTTAACATGGGAAACATGTTTGGGGATGAGCTAAAATGCCCGAGTGTCATGTAGAAGAAAATGTCATAGCCTCCAATAAAATGTTTTATTTTATATGGTCATTACCTTTTTTTTTTTAAACTTTAAAATTATATGTTCAAAAATAAGATTTAAACTACTGAAATAATTAAAGTTAAACAAATACCTCCTATAGGGCTTTCCATCTATGTCTTTATGAATTGCCAGAGTAATGGTTTTTCGGAGTTTGGTGTGACTCCTTTCAGACTTTTATGTATAAACAAAACCCATATATTTGTGCTGTCTTAAGAGCATCAGAATTCTCTTGAAAACAACTGGTAGGAATGATGAAAGTCAGAATCTTATTGAATAAAGAAGTGAATAAAATGATGATGGGATAAAAGTTAAATTAACAGTGAATGTTCTTTGATTCCTTCAGACCAGAGATGCTATAAATACAGAGTACTATTGTGTCAACTGTAATAGCTACTTAGCTCATTTTAGATGGTTGATTAGGTTATGTGTGTCACTTAAGGTTTCCTAAGCTGTGTATTTTTAAAACTAGTGATAGGGAATTTTAGTATTTTCTGATAGGTCTCAATAATTAGATTTTAGGTGTTTAGATATTATGCTACTTCTTTTGAGAGTGGTATGTATGTACTATTGATTTGGTCCAGTGTGACTTAGTTTTTTTTTTTTTTTTTTTAAGTGGTTCTTGTAATTACCCATTTATGAACCACTATGATTCTCTTTTGATCCCTTATATTGTACTAGACAATGTAAACCTAGACAATGTAAATATAGTATCATTTATTTGATTTTGATTTTCCCCCTATAATAGTGGTAGGAATTCACTATATAAAAGACCTTAAACTATGAAGAAGAGTCAGATTATCAGCAGTGTTACCACCCAGTGGTGGTATATCCTTTAATTTAATTGTGTTAATGAAGTCACCAACTTTGAAAAACCTGCCGTTAATGTCTGCTGCCATATAAGAAATAGATTTGATGATAGAAATATGGAAAATATGGGGCTGCGGTTATAGCTCAATGGTAGAGCACTTGGTTGGGCATGTGAGGCCCTGACCCTCAGCATCACTTAAAAATAAATAAATAAAAATAAAGATATTGTGTCTGTCTACAACTTAAAAAAATATTAAGAAAAAAATTATGGAAAATGTGAGTGACTGGAATGTTGTAGGCTAGGAAGTTTGTGCTTTAGTAACCCAGGTTGTGATAAAGCCTTAACATATCAGGGAATTTCTGCACATAAACAGAAATGGTGGTTTAATTGTTGGTTATGGAACCCACTGGTGGATCAATCAATGTACCTCTGTCACTGCCAGTGGATAAATAGTGTAGAACTTTTGTTGTGATAAGTATCATTGTATCTTTGTAGTCCATCTTTAAAATACTGAGCTTGGGGGTATAGCTGTGGTAGTCTTGCTTAGTATGCTCAGGGCCCTAGGTTCAATCCCCAATACTGGAAAAAAACAGAAGCAGGGCCTTAAGTTTAGTAGAATGAAATATTTAGAAATGCCACAGCTCAAAAGACAAATGCAAACAGTCTTTGGTTTACAATAAACAATTAGAACAATTGCTTGTTTTATTCCTGTGACACCTGTAAGTGTTTTTACTCTGAATTTTCATTCTTTGTCTTTTTTTTTTTTTTTTTTTTTTACATTTTATTCAGATCATACATGTTTTTTAAGGGTCATTTTCATATGCATGATGACTTTTATAAAGAGTTAGATGAGTCTCTGGGGACATCTCATACACTCTCATTTTTTGTCTTTTGATAACTAGAGTAGATTTCTAAAATCCTGGCTCATCTTCAGACTCAAATATAAGAGTGGATTTTGGAACACATAAAGGAAGTCACTGCAATTTTAGTTTTAAGAAAAAGACTGCAGTGGTGTATAGTGACTTAACATGCATTATAAATCCATCCTGAAAAGTTTCTTTAAATACTTCTAAAACATTTAATGGGATTGACTTTTCCCTTCAAATAGAGTTATTTGAACTGTTTCTTCTTTCATGAACCAAAGATAACTAGAAATGGATATTGGCAATTATACAGTAATTTATATCTGTATTATACTATATTGTTCTATACTATTGTCTATTTCTGTATTGTACTTTTCATGAAACTGATTGACTTTCAAGGAAAAGAAGGGAAGAAGTCACCAGGCATTAATGGTAGTCGAACAACCTCATTTTTTATGATGAATAGTAAGCTTGCTTTTTCTTTCAAAAAAAAAATTTTTTTTAGTTGTAGATGGACGCAATGCCTTTATTTATTTTTATGTGGTGCTGAGGATTGAACCCAGTGCTTCACACATGCTGGTAAAGTGCTCCACCACTGAGCTACAACCTCAGCCCAGCTTGCTTTTTCTTGATAATGACTTCTTTTATCACTATGTAGTAATCACTGATTTTATTGTATCTAGCACTTAATAAAATGAGTGAAGGCCATACTGAAATCATAAGTCTTATATTTATACACATACATTTGAACATCTGATGCACAACTTAGAAGGCACCATTTATATAGATAGAGTACAATGTAAATGGCATTCCCTCTATTGCTTCAGGAGAACTCTGAGTATTTTTTATTAAGTGGTGGTTTTATTTTTTTTTTTTTTATTTTTTAGAGAGAGAGATGAGAGAGAGAGAGAATTTTGATATTTATTTATTTTTTAGTTCTCGGCGGACACAACATCTTTGTTTGTATGTGGTGCTGAGGATCGAACCCGGGCCACACGCATGCCAGGCGAGCGCGCTACCACTTGAGCCACATCCCCAGCCCCAAGTGGTGGTTTTATTTTCTGCTACTCTGACCAAAACATGGGACAAGAACAATTTTAGAGGAGAAAAAGTTTTATTTGGGGCTCACAATTCCAGAGTTCTCAGTCCCTCTGTGGCTGACTCCATTGTTCTGGGCCCAAAGTGAGGCAGGACATCATGGCAAAAGGACCTGGAGAAGGAAGGCAGCCAGGACACTGTACCAGGAATGAGAGGAGAGAGAGAGAGGGAGGGAGGGAGGGAGGGAAGGAGGAGGAGGAGGGGGAGGGGGAGGAGGGGGGAGGGGGAGGGGGAGGAGGGAGAGAGAAGAGATAGAGATAGAGATATCTCCCCTTACCAGATAAGATATATACCCCAAAGGCACACCCTGGGACCCACTTCTAGCCATACATATCCTACCTTCCTACATTTACTACCCAGTTAATTCCTGTCAGGGGATTAACACACTGATTAAGTTAATACTCTCATAAACTGATCGTTTCACCTCTAAATTTCCTTGCATTGTTTCATACATTTACTTTTGGGGAACACCTAATATCTAAACCATACAATGATGTTTCCTGGGTTTTTCAGGCAGTATATTGAGACCCTGATACTTCCTGGGTTTTTCAGGCAGTATATTGAGACCCTGATATCTTTGATGTTAATATTTTCATGTTGTTAAAGAGGCAAGCGAGTATTATTCCCGTTTTATAGATACATAATCTAAATCTCAAAATGACATCATTTTTCTGAATCCATTTTGTTTTCTGTAAAATATTGGTGATATTGGACTAAGTGATCTATCTAGTGTTTAAGGATAGTTTGCTCTGAGATATACTGAATCCTCAACCTGTTTTGGTTCCTTGTAGTTATAAAGGCTTGGTAAAGTTATTTATTCCTTTTCTTAAATTTCACCCTTGAACATAATGCTGTGTACATGAAATTTTTTGAAGATTTAAATGCATTAGTGTACTGAAAACACTCCAAAGCTTTATGTGCAGTAAGTACACAGTTAATGGTAGTTGCATTAATAGTCAGTAAAAAAGGCAATGTTCTTTGTGAGTTATCTATTTTTTTCAGAGATTATGAGATCACTTACTTGGCGGAAAGTGAGGGATGTAATACATCAGCCATATACATTTAAGCAAAGGCCAAATGTGGATCAACTGGTACTCATTTATCAATATTGTAAACAGTGAGCTGAAGAACCTAGAATAACAAGGAAAGGAATTGTTACATTGTCAGGAACAGGCTGAGCCAGATTAGGCTTCCTACAATGTGTATAAAATAAAGGAGGAGATTTTATTCATCTGCTTACACAAAAAAAGAAATGAGAAATTACTAAATTTTAGAGTTCTAAACTTTGGAGTATTTATACTGTGTCTGTGATCCATTAGGTATTTCTTTTTGGGTGATGCTGGTGATTGAACCTAGGGTGTCACTCATGCCAGGCAAGTGTTCTGGGCAGCCACAGCCCTAGCCCATGAGGTGTTCCTGACGTAGCATTATCACTAATGTTCCTCATAATAACTTTGAACCATCAAGAAATGGTTGAGTGGGAGGGGAAGGGAGGGGGCATGGGATTAGAAATGATGGTGGAATGTGATGGACATTATTATCCAAAATACATGTATGAAGATACGAATTGGTGTGAATATACTTTGTATACAACCAGAGATATGAAAAATTGTGTTCTATATGTGTAATAAGAATTGTAATTCATTCTTCTGTCATAAATTTTAAAAAATTAATTAAAAAATAAAGAAATGGTTGAATTAGAACCAACATACTATGGAAAGACTTTCATAAGTTGTTTTTTAATCTTTCGAATCTAGAGTTAATTACCTGTCCATTAATTCCTTTTACTCTTAATGGTGCTTGATTGAAGTAAAAAAAAAAAAAACCTTAAATTTGAATATGTTTATTATTTCATTTGATTCATAAAATTGAGGTAAGTTGATAGTAAGGTTATTGGCCAGTGGTGAGACAAATGCTGTGAATTCAGATCTTAATAAATATGTTTGATTCTGGGCCTTTTTCTCATTGTTATTCTAAAGTTTATTTGTAAAGGTCAGTGTCTGTTTGTTTCCTTTCAAACCCTTTGGTGCTTTCTGTTAATAGGAAACATTACTAAAATCAGTCCTGCTCCCAAATATTTGTGTGTGTGTGTGTGTGTGTGTGTGTGTGTGTGTGTGTTTGGGCTACTGTATCTCCTCATTTATTTTAAGTGATACAAAAAAAAAAAAGCATTTACCTGCAAGGAGAGATGTATTTTAGAAGGATGGTTCCTTTTGAGGCCATTAAGATTTTAATACATTAACATTTTAAGAATTTTGAATCTGCTATATATGTCCTAGTGGATGCCTACAGCTAAGAAAAGGGTGGATTAGACTGTCTTGTACAGGATTTTACTCAAGCTGAACTGAATTTTTGTAAACGCTAAATAAATCCATAGGGTAGCTTTCCTCTATCCTAAAAGTAAGTTTATTAATTAGAATGAGCCAAAAGCAATTTCAAGCTTGAAGTTTATGTGTAAGTACAATTTCTCCCAATGGTGTAAGGTATTAGAAATGCAGAGTTTTTTCTTTTAAATGAGGAAAATATGATTGCATGGCTTGGTAATTATTATACCAAAAGGTTGATGGTTTATTTGTTGTTTCAGGTTGGTGCTTAAGTTTAAAATTGAGTTTTAGGACTTTCATAATGTTCTTGTACAATGTATCTCTATAGTATTTATTTCAGTTAGAGGACTTTAGGCCATTTTAAGAATATAACCATGCATTATGTATAGTGAAGATGAATTCCAAATTTCATCAAGCAATAATAAGAGCATCTTTCTTGCTACCTATCTTTGTAGTATCTTTAGTTCTTCACCTGTGTCCTAAATGAGAAATGGAGATGTAAAGATGAATTTAGTCAGCTAGCATACTTATTTAAGTTGAATTGTGTTTGCTTCCCTATGTAGAGCAGTATTCCTTCCACTCAAGAGTAGAGGGCAAATACAATTTGGATAGTATGGTAGGTAAATAATGCCCTCTCCTTCTGCCAAGAGGTCCATATTTTAATCACCAGGAACTGAATATGTGACCTCATGGCAAAGAGGAATTAAGGTTACAGATGAAATATGGTTGCTAATCAGCTTGCTTTAAGGTAGGAAGATTATTGTGGATTATCCTGATGAGCCCAGTGTAATCACAAGGGTCCTTAAAAGTAGAAGGGGGAAGCAGAGTTGACAGAACCAAACAGAGAGCAGAGTGAGAAGGACCTATTTTTTTTTTTTTTAAAGAGAGAGTGAGAGAGGAGAGAGAGTGAGAGAAAGAGAGAGAGATTTTTTTTTTGAGAATTTTTTTTAATATTTATTTTTTTTAGTTCTCGGCGGACACAACATCCTTGTTGGTATGTGGTGCTGAGGATCGAACCCGGGCTGCACGCATGCCAGGCGAGCACGCTACCGCTTGAGCCACATCCCCAGCCCCAGGACCTATTTTTTTAAAAAATATTTTTTAGTCATCAATGGATCTTTTTATTTTATTTATTCATGTGGTGCTGAGGATTGAACCCAGGGCCTCACACATGCCAGGCAAGCACTCTACCACTGAGCCACAACTCCAGCCCCAAGAAGGACCTATTTTTACGGCTCTGTATTTGGAGATGGAGGAAAAGGCTAGGAGCCAGAGAAAGCAGAGCCAGACACTGCAGTGCAAGGGAACAGATTCTTCCCGAGAGCCTCCAGAAAGGAACAGTCCTACTGACATCCTTAATCTTAGCCCAGAAAGACCTATATCAGACATCTGACCTTCAGAACTGTAAGAAATACACTTGGGATAATTTAATTTGTTAAGGCTGAGATAAAAGGAATATGAGTAAGTATATTGTGATCATTTGGTTATTTAGGGAAATGAATGGTATCCAGTATTCTATTAAGTTGGGAAAAGTGGGATCATTTTGAAGTTCATCACAGTAATCTAGGAAAAAATGTTAAGAAAGAATAATGTCAGAAAGGGATTTTCACTAAGGCCAGTGGAAGTAACAAAAGGTGGTTTGAAAGTCGAGGGAGGCCATGTTGAAGGTATTGGTTTCAGATATACTGCTTGTTTTTTTATTGGGGATTGAATCTAGGGGAGCTCTACCACTGAACTACATCCCCAGCCATTTTTATTTTTTATTTTAAGACAGGGGGTCTAGCTAAGTTGCCCAGGCTGGCCTTAAACTGTGATCCTCCTGCCTGAGCTTAAGTTGCTGGGATAACAGACATGCATTACAAAGCCCAGCTTCAGATACTCAAAATTTGAAATGATGGTGGGAATCTCCTTCCCTATGAAGTTAATTTATAAACTTATTAAAACTTAATTGAATGCACAGAAAAATTTGTACTCAAGAGGGTGATGTTTCAAATCAGTAAAGCCTTAAAATCTCAGAGGTAGTATATTGAGGGAAGAAAGGACAAAGTTAATAGCCATGTAAATAGCTTTTGTGGCAAACCAAAGCAGGGGTTCTTATAAATTTTTTTTCCAGTGTGGTTGAGAAAGAGCCTAATACTTGAAGAAGTTGTATTTATTGTTCTCAGTAGGACTGTGTCTGAGTTCATTCTAAATATAAGAACACATTTCCATTCTAGGCTCAGGTGTCTCTCCATGACAGTAATGTCATTGGGCAGCACAAATTACAAAAATTTGCTATCTTTAAACGTAGTTTTTGTTCCTCTAAAACATTATCTTATTGCTTAACACACACCACAATAAAACACATTGTCTTGTGTGATATAAGGCTATCTGTCTGACAGTTAACCTTTCTTTCATGGTGCTCATTGTATTATATTTTATCACAGTAACAAAGTGTGTGGTTTATTTAGTGACATTTACTGTTGCTTTATTCCAAAATTGTTTTTCTGCTAAATAGGTGGTCTAACAAATTTATTGAATCCTTTAATGCCTGCTTATATATTTTGTTTTCATTCTGTGCTCCTACAACCCTAGGTGTACTTTTTTTCCCCCCATTTTTTTTTAAATTTTTTCCTTCAACTTGAAATGTTACTGACAAGAAACAAAAAATAACCTTTACTATTGTTAACCCGTGCATTGCTTTAGGAATTTGGGTTACCATTTCTCTGCTTCTTTGGATTTCTGTTTTTAGCCTGCCTATCATGCCTATATGAAATTTAAGGAGTTTGTCAATGGATTTATTTTATTTTCCATGTGTGTTAATAATTAAAGAGGTCTGTAGGGGAGAAACAGGGACACGAAAAAGATCATGTGCTTCAGTTAAGAAACTATTCAAGCTCACTTGCAGTAGATGAAATCCCTGAGGCATCCTCCTTTCTAAGTTTGACTGTAGGGTGAATTTCCAGGGCAAGAACTTAAAGATGGCAGTTTTGGTAGCTGCTGCCTTCAGTGGTCTTAGTCACTGTTGGCACCTGACTTCTTTTAGAATGGATAACTTTTTTAACACAGAAAATCTGTTGACAAGTTTTTAAAAATTTTCCAAGAAGCTAAGATAAACTCTCTTTTACCCCCCAAAAGGAAGGGAGTATTTGTGTAATGTAGTAATTAAAGTCAAATCCAGGGGATCGTGGATGCTTTGGCTTAGCAAAGATCATATTGTATTTTCAATTCATTTTATGCCCAACCACTGTCTTTATGTCCAGTGGCCTAATTGTTGTTTTTCTGTTGGTGTTCAGGATTCTTTTGCTCTGGGTCCAGTGAGGAAAGGGAAATCACACAGTAATAAGAACAGAGAATGTTTAATGTAAAAGAATTACTGTCACAGGCTGTTAGTTAGTAAGAAGTAAAGAGAGCTGTAAAAAAATGATAGTAATTGATGTAAAAGCACCCTGTACCTGTTAGTGCTGTGATTGAGTAACCAAGCAAGCAGCTAGCCCAGGTTTTGAGATACAGGCCTTGTCAGAGAGGGTTTGTCTATGACTCATTGGACAGCAGATAAATTGTTGATGGAATTTGATAGAAACTCACTCTCTCTGGTACCAGGAAAATATGTTTTTAGTGGGTATTGCTACTTGTAGCCTTGTAGGGTGAGAGGAAGCTGTGGGCTGTGGTGCAGCACAGGAACCTGGTGCTGGAGAAACCTGCCAAGCAGTGCCTAGACCAGGAAGTAAAACTCTTCTCTCCTGCAGTGTCTCTCTGGTGCCATCTGCTAAACATTACCCATTAGTTGAAGTTGATACAGAAAATAGAGCAGTTTTTCTTTGGAAAAAAAAAAAAAGAATTTTTTTTTTTTTTTTTTTTTTTTTTAAGAATTTGGACAACAAACTGCTGTTCTGGGCTTTTCTTGAAGCGTATGTTCATAGATTTTATACCCTTGCCATTCAGAAACTTTCTTGGAAGTAAAGTGCTGGTAGATTCCTTTTGTTTTAGAGGCCAGTTCCTGCCTTTGTTGTTCTCATTTAGCTGATCGTAGTCATTTTCCTGCTTCCTGCATCCTCTCACATTTTTAAATCTAAAAAGGAGTCATGGTCCTGGACCAAATTTTGGGATATTTTTTCCCCTTTAACTATAGTGATAAGATTAATCCTCTTTTTTTATAGCTTTAAGAGTGTTACATAGTTTCTTTGGCTTATTTTAACATAAGGTTTTTGTTCTTGTTTTATAAATAGCTTTATGAAGTGTTGAAAATTAGCCAATATACTACAGCCATGAATTCTGTCAGTATGGCTTTCAGTGAGTAGTTTTGTCCAATGAAAGTGTAAACTAGGTAATTTTAGGATTTTCTTCTTTCTAATTATTTTTCTTGACCTGCTTTGCACAAGTATTAAATTTTTGTTTGGGTTTATATTCACAGGGAAATTATGGATGCAGATGCTTTTAAAATTTTATAATGGGTGGCGGCCCCGTTCGATCCTCAGCACCACATACCAACAAAGATGTTGTGTCCGCCGAAAACTAGAAAATAAATATTAAAAAATTCTCTCTCTGGGGCTGGGATTGTGGCTCAGTGGTAAAGCACTTGCCTAGCATGTGTGAGGTACTGGGTTCGATTCTCAGCACCACATAAAAATAAATAAAGGTCCATCAACAACTAATAAAATATTTGGGCTGGGGATGTGGCTCAAGCGGTAGCGCGCTCGCCTGGCATGCGTGCGGCCCGGGTTCGATCCTCAGCACCACATACAAACAAAGATGTTGTGTCTGCCGAAAACTAAAAAATAAATATTAAAATTCTCTCTCTCTCTCTCTCAAAAAAAAATTTATAATGGGGTTTCAAATGTTGTTAATATAGTGTGACTTTAAAAAAATTTTTTTTAGTTGTCAATGGACCTTTATTTTATTAATTTATATGTGGCGCTGAGAATTGAACCCAGTGCCTCACACATGCTAGGAAAGTACTCTGCCACTGAGCCACCACTCCAGCCCCTAGTGTGCCTAGCTCTTATTTTGTTGCTGTAATGTAACAACCAAGAATTCAGAGGCCAAAAAAAGCTCACGTAACCTTATGCTAGCCAGGTTTTATAGGTCAAGGGAATGTAGAAAATATTAACATACATACTCTTAGATTGTTACTCTTAGGTTGTTTTCAGGTTGGCATTCTGAACACATTTTAAAAAATCTCTCCGGCATTTTACCAGTATTTGTGTATTTATAAAATTTTAATATATTTGCTCTTCTCTGAAATTTACTGTGGTGTAACATTGTATAAACAATTCTGAAGAGAATCTGTTGCCTCTCTTTCCTCCTGCTGTGTGTATATCTGTACATTTTCATGTTAATTAATCTCCCCACTGGCTAGCCTGAGGTCACTGAAATATCAGCTCTTCCAACTTTTTTGGGGACTCTAACATCTCTACTCATTTCTTCTTTGCTTCCTAATTTACAGTGTTATTCAAACCATTGGAAATTACTTACACGTTTAACTGCTTTATAATTTGATAATACCTTTGTATCAGAAATTTATCCTGTCTATTGTATTCCTAATTAATTTCTCCTGATTTTGAACCTTTGAAGCATTTGGCTTACTCTTTTTCCCCCACTTCTTTTTTTTTCCCCTTACTATTTTGAGTGGTATCATTAACTTAAATTGTAAGCTCTTTAGTATTGCTTTTCTCTAATGAAATGTGTTCTTTTTACATATAATTTAATTAATTTAGATTTTGCTCTACTGAGAAGTGAACCCAGGGGTGCTGTACCACTGGGCTATATCTCTAACCTCTTTAAATTTTTAAAAATTTTTTAAATTTTTAAAATTAAAGACGGTCTTATATAAGACACAGTCTTCTGAAGTAGCTTATTCTTCTGGCTATGAACTTGTAATTGTCCTGCTTCAGCCTTCTGCTTCACAGGATTATAGACATGTGTTCATTGCCCCCTACTCTTTTCATATTTTTAAATGACTTGGAAACTAAATTGCTCATTTGCAGTGGTCTTGAATAGTCTCTGTTATACAGCATTATGCTAAGTGAAAGAAATAAGCAGGTGAATAGCATTTAAAACTTTAGTTTGAAATGATTCTTTTTTTTGGTACTGGGGATTGAACTCATGGACACTTGACCACTCAGCCACATCCCCAGCCCTATTATGTATTTAATTTAGAGACAGGGTCTCACTGAGTTGCTTAGTGCTTTGCCTTTGCTGAGGCTGGCTTTGAACATGTGATCCTCCTGCTTCAGCTTCCCAAACTGCTGGGATCATAGGCATGGGCCACTAGGCCTGGCTAACTTTTTTTTTTTTTTTTTTTTTTTTTTTGGTAATGGGGATTGAACCCAGGAGTGCTCTACCACTGAGCTATACCCCTTTATTTTTTATTTTGAGACAGGGTCTTGCTAACTTGCTCAGGCTGTCCTCCAACTTGAGATCCTCTGCCTCATCCTCCAAAGTAACTGAGATTATGTGTGTGTGCCACCATTCCCAGCATATCCAAAGGATATATTAATCATCCTGGAAACAGGAGCTGACAGTATAACTGAAAATGTGTCATTAGTTCCATAGACTGTAGGGCCTAAGGTTAAAATTGACTAGAAAACATTAAAGAAATAGGATATTCTTGGCCCTTTGATTTTTTTTTTCTTTTTATTTTTCTTTTGTGGGGGGGTTACTGGAGATTGAATTTAGGGGCACTTTACCATTGAACTCCATACCCAGCCCTTTTTATTTTTTAGTGAGACACAGGGTCTTACTAAGTTGCTGAGGCTGACCTCAAACATGGGTTCTTCCTGACTCAGCCTCCTAAGCTGCTGGCATTATAGGCTTGTGCCATCACATTCGCTAAGCCTACCTTGAAGAGGCTATGGTTCAGTGAGTGGGAAACAGAAGAACAGTTTTGTGGAGAGGTGATAGAAGATACACCCAAGGTGTTTAAGAGCATAAAGGGACTAAATTCATCATTGAAACCCTGAACCCTTATGTGACAGTTTTTGGAGATGGGGCTTTTGAAGAAGAAAGGTTAAATAAGGTCATAAACCTGGGGCCCTGACCCAATGGTGTTATTAGTGTTCTTTTAAGAAGAGACATCAGAGAGCTCAGTCATGCTTTCAGGTGCATGTGTACAAATGAGGTCAGATGAGGACACAAGATGTTGTTTATTTTCAAGCTAGAAAGGAAGACCTTACCAGAAACTGACCATGCTGGCATCTTAATCTTAGACTTCTAGTTACCGGAACTGTAAGAAAATACATTTATTAAGCCCCTTGACCACCCACCAGTCGGTGGTATTTTGTTATGGGAGTCCAAGTAGACTAAGACAGGTTCATGAGTATTCTGGAGGTGGGTTTAGAAAAATTTTTCTAGCAGGAAGGGGCTTATTTATGGTAACTGGTTAGCAAGGAATTTCCAGGTAGAGATTTAATACAGAGGAAAAGGCATGGAGACATGACAAAGTATGTGAAGGGGAGAAGGGAACGCCAGTGAAGGCTATGCTATGTCAAGAGTTGTTTGGAGGTGCTTTTGAAATGGTATGCAGGGTCATATCAGATAATGCATAGTTGGAAATGGGAAAAAGTGGAGCTCAGATATGCATACAGTTGTGTGACTTTGGACATAGACCACAGTTTTAAGCCCAGTTCGGAATTTCTTCCTGAAATGGGTATTGTTTTTTGTTTTGGTTTTCTTTTGTAGCACTGGGTATCAAATGCAAGACCTTGTGCATGGTGGGCAAGCCCTTACCAATGAGCTGTATTTCCCAGCCTTTTTGTAGATATTTTTTGTGAAGAATTAAGAGATTTTTGTGAAATGCTTGTTTGTGTACCAGACATCTAATAATATACCAGTAAAAGGTGGAAAAAAATAAGCTGTGTTTGATTCAAAACAAAGGTTGAACTCATTACACTCTGTTTGTGGAAGTGAATGGGGATTAGTTGTATATTGTATTTATGTGGGGTTTAAAAAGTTGCTTTTTTTGTTTGCTCGTATGTATGTATCTATCTCTGTGGAGGGTAGAGCAGGACCTTTGTTGAATGAGGAAGATCTCCAGGAAGATCTGGAGAGAATGGAGAAGCGGATTACGAGTATCTTGTAGAGAAGGGAGCCAGAGCTGAATAAAGGCACAGAGATTGCTGGGCATGTTGGCGTAATCCCAGCAACTCATTTGGCTATAGCTGGAGGATCTCAAGTTCAAAGCCCCGTCCCTAACAACTGAGTGAGACCCTGTCTCAAAATAAAAATAACCGAGGATCTAGCTTAGTGGCAAAGCATATCTGGGTTTAATCCCCAGTAGCTCCCCCTCCCCGAAAAAAAATTGAGGAACATGAATCTTGAGGGGCACCAATCTAAACAGTAGATTTCCTATAGCACTTTACAAAGATGAGAGATTATTACCTTGGTACAGGATCAGGAGTTTGTAAGATTGGGTGAGACAGAAAGAATGAGAGGTTGAGAGAGTCATTAGCTGAAAGCAGTGTTCATGGGATCTATTTGGTTTTTGAAGAAAGTGGTATTAGCAAGTGTCAGCCAGTTATGGCCCACAGGACAAGCAAACATGGCCTGTTGCTTTTTTTTTATACAGCCTGTGAACTAAGAATGGTAGTTTTGTTTTTCAGTGGTTGGAAAAAACATCAATATAAAGATATTTTATGATATGAAAATTACATGGAACTTCAACTTCACTATCCATAAATGCAATTTTATTGGAACACAGCCATGCACTTTCATTTACATATGGTCTGTGGCTACTTGTGCCTTAAAGCAGTGGTAAGGTTCAGTAGTTTTGACAGAAAATCTATTATCTGCAAATTCTAAAATATTTAACATCTGACTTTTTATAGGAAGAATTTACTAATTCTTATGCTAGAATAATAGCAACATTGAATTTAATGACAAGAAAATGAGCAAACTATTAAGATCAGATCAGAGAAGGAAAGTAAGAATTCAGACAGGACAGATGGGTAAGTAGTAGATAAAAGTTGAAGGAGTCAAAATGGTTGCTACTTTTGGGAATTGAATAGCTTGTTTTCTAAACATTGAAGAAGCCCATGATTATGGTAAAAGTTGAGCAGAGAAGACTAAGGTAGAGATGCTGGAGTTCCCAATGAAGGTAGAAGAATTAATATTTCAGAAAAGGAGGTTAGGAGATAATTATTAATAATTAGTAATTAAAAATGCCAAATATGTTTTTGACAAGTGTTTTAAAATTTAAAAAATCATCAATCTTACAAGGCCAAACATTCTCTAATTTTGCATATTTGTAATGGCATATTTTAAAACCTAATTTTATGTTTGCTAGTGGTTTTGTAATTATTCTTACAAATTCCTGTTGATGACCACATCCTCTGGTTTTTTAAAGAAATTATGTTTGTGAATACTCTTATACATTAGGATGATAATAACCTTCTGCTACATGATGTAACTTTTTTCCCAGTTGTATATATTCTGATATTTTATCATGTGTTTGTTTTATCAATGTGCTTTGCCAAATGGAATATTTCATTTTTATGTAGTCCTCAGTCTATCCTTTGTGATTAAACCTTTTGCTTTTTTTAAACTTAGAATGTCTCTCTGCCTTAAATGAGCTATGTAGTTGTCTCTTTTTCTGGTTATGATTGCTCAGAGGCAGACAGGTGATTGAGCTTTTGTTTTGGTTGCTCAGAGGTAGATGGGTGACTGAACTTTTGAGTAAATTGGTGATTACTCATATATTGTTTGTACTTTGTTTTCTCATAATCTAAACTTCTATTAATATGTACTTTTCTGGACCTGATTTATATATGACTTCTTATAGACCACTTTAAATCCTTAAAGAATAATGTGTTGGAGATGATAAATTAGAGATGATGGTCATGTACATGGTGTCTGTACTGTAGTCTTCTCTGCTCTTTAACTCTCGCCATAATTGTAGGATTTTCAATGTATTGTAAACAGTCTATTCAAAAGAAACAACCATCATGACTTCTGTAGCTCTTGTTAGAATTTTATTTTCTCTTTTTACTTTCAGTCTCTATATATGTCTTTTGATGAGGTGAGGTGTGAGGTAAGTTTCTTGCAGTAAACAAATTGTTGGGTCTTTTATAATTTAATCAACCAGTCTGAGTCTTAATTGGAGAATTAAGACTGTTACTTTTTCCTGTCATTTTGTTGTTTTCCTTCTGATTGTTTAAATAATTATGTTCATTTTCCCCCCTTATTTATCTTAGAGGTTTGATGGTTTATTGAATTAACAATGTTTGATTCTGTTCTCTCATTTACCTATCTACTCTTCTGTTGAGACTTATTCTTGGAAAGAATATTTTTGGTGTGAACTCATTTTTTGTTTATTTTTGACATATCAGTTGAAGAAAACAGATACAGAGCATCTGAAGTGATGAGTAGCCTCCAATTGTACATTTTTACATTGGGATATTCTGTATTTGTATGTTGTTCTTTGTGAATTTACAGCCTTTTAAATAAAATAAGCCCCATTTCAAAAGTCTGACCTAGGAAGAACTGAATTTTGGGGGTGCATAAAATACTGTAACTTTCAAAATAAAGGATTCCAGCTTGACATGCCTCATCTGGTTCTGTGTAGTTTTATATTCTTTTATCACCTCATATCCTGTACTTTAAACTGTAACAGAGTTGCTGCCTACTGTTTCTCCACTTTGTGTTCACACTGTTTTGAAGCCAAGAGGAATAGGAAAATTGAAAGGATGAGGGGGAAGGTGGAGACTGCATCTGTGACTAGATCTCTCTTAAAACTTGCCAAATACCGAAATGTGTAACATGAATGCTTCAGAAGGAACTTTCTTTAAAGTGTTGAATTGGAAGAGTAGGGGAAAGAGACAATCTTGAATTATTTTGAGACAGTGACTTATCACCTATCTGATGAGATAAAGATTTGAGAGTTCAGGAAAATACAAAGGAAAAAAAAATTCTTTAATTTTTTTTGTAGCTCTTTGGTATATTCACATTTGAATTGGGTACATTCAAATCCAAAGCAGAAAGCTAGATTTTACCTTCACAGTAGTCAACAGTTATTTATTAAATGGTTGCTAAGACCATGTAACTACAATGGATTTTCTTTTTCTTTCCTGTTTTTGTTTTGCTGTGCTGGGGATTGAACCCAGGGTCTCATCCATGCTAGACAAATGCCATGCCCCTAGCCCTGACTGTGATGAAGATAAAACATTATTTTTATGTCTTCACTGAATTTATAGTTTGAACTGAAGAAAACTGTTTAAGACAGTTTCGCTAAACTGTATAACAAGTACTCTGTAAAGGGAAAAAAAAGTTAGCAAGGGCAAAAGTTAGCTAATGCGAGCATCTGACTAATCCTTTCTTCCAAGATTCCCCGTGAGTACAAAATGACAACTACTCATTATTTAGGCCTTAAATCTAGTTGATCACAGAGTATGGCAAGAAATACCACATTGTGCATTTCAGCCAACTTAGGTGTAAATGTGTATATTCTCCCACCTTCTGTATATCCTGTTTTTGTTTTTTCATCTTGTTACCTCTAACTTCAGGATTTGCATTTCTATTCTGTACTTCATTAGGTGATAATATCACTAGATTTGAGAACTAGTGCTTTTTGTTTCCTCTTTTTGCTTAAAATGAAAGTTTAGAATACTCTATTTTTGTCACAGAAGTGAAGTAATGTATTGGACATCTGCATGTCACAAGTTTTATGTGCAGGATATTATTTAATCTTTACAGATTTATAATGTGGCTATTATTCCCATTTTACAGTAAGAAAACTGAAGATCACAGAGTGTTTCTCCTGAGGATGCATAGATAGTAAATAACATTGCTTTCCTCTACTTCTTTATTCCTTTTTGAGAGTACTAAAGGGAGACAAAGTAGGAAATGGGAAGATTAAAGGGAAGGAAAGATCAGAATTTATCATCTTACTAGCTAAAAATTAATTTCATTCACGATGGTGTTATAGGTTAGGAACCTTTGAGTAAATTCTGTTTAGAAGGCTATCACAGGTTGGAGTTTAGTTGTGGTTCAGTGATGCAAGACATGAGCTGTGTTGGGGGTATTTGAACTTTAATGAAAGGAAGAATGAAGGGGTATGAAGAATCAGAGCCTGGCAGCAAAGATTGACAAACACAAAGTGAATGACTCCTACATGTAAATTGCTACTAAAAAAAAAAAATTAAGGTTTGTGTTTATTTAAATACAAAGTTAAGTAGGTGTTTTTGGGAACTTTTGGCAAGTGAGTAGTGAAACAACCTGTTTTTTCATAATTATTTATATTTTATTACATATATCAGCCCTATCCGTGAGAAAAGAATTTTACTCCTTGGTCCATGACTCCCATAATAGGAACTTTCAGATATGAGGAACATTCTTTGTTCATTTCCTCAAATAGTGTTCTTTGGATCACTGGTCTTTTCCCCCACAGAGCTGGTTGAGCATTGTCCTCACTTGTGGAGAAAGGAGCAGCAAGGAGCACTTGGCTGCTGCTTCCTGGGATCTAGGAGGGAAGGAAAGTGAGTCAGCATTCATTCTGTTCTCCCACTCCATGACATCTGTCTTCCATCTGTCTGCTTCCCACCTCCTTTGACTTGTCAGCACTTACCCTCCACAAGGCATTCTCAAGTTGCCTAAAAGACACCACAATACTGAAGATGGCCTTCAGCAGTTCCTTTCTACATCAAATAGATTTAAGGCACGAATCTAAACTTTGGAAGAATAGCAAGAAATGTTTGAAATATTTCATAAATCATTTCAGGTGTGCATGTGTTAATGTGCTTTTGTATACTCCCCTCCACCCCCACCACACACACATACATACATACACTAGGGAGAAAATGCCAAGGAAGAAAATTGTGTTTTATGGCTAAATATTGAAGACTTCCTTCTCAGGTAGATGAATATTAAGTGCTTACGCTATTCTATTCAGTCTTTTATTCTGCTTTCTGTTTTTTTTCCTCTTTCAATTTCTTATTTTGCTTTTATTGTTTATTTTAGGAATTGAACACTTTTAAAATTATTTCCTCTCTGGAAGAGAAAATGGCAGGAATAGGTCAGTAAAAATGACCAAAGTAGTATAAATGTTGAGGGATGGATGGGTAACTAAAACTTCACTGGATTCAAATACAGGTTTGACTGATGCTGAAATAGCAGGGAAATTAGAGCCCTGTGGGACTTGATGAGTCATAGAATTAGTATTTTCATTTCACAGGTGAGGGAATAAATGTTCTGGAGATTTGTGCACATCCAATCAGCAGTGTTATCTGTGGAAGCAAGAAAGCATAGATATTGATGTGTATTTGGCAATTTCCCTTGATCAAGATGGGATTATCCAAGAATTAACAAATTATTTTCAAAATATATATTTTTTGTAATACTGGGCACTGAGCCCAGAGACCCTCTAATATTGAGCCAGATCCCTACCCCCCCCCCTTTTAAGAGAGAGTGAGAGAATTTTAATATTTATTTATTTATTTAAGTTATCGGCAGACACAACATCTTTTTTTTTTTTTTTTTTTTTTTTTTTTTGGTATGTGTTGCTGAGGATTGAACCCCGGCTGCATGCATGCCAGGTGAGGGCGCTACCGCTTGAGCCACATCCCCAGCCTGCTACCCCTTTTCATTTTGAGACAGGGTCTTGCTAAGTTGCTGAGGCTGACCTCAAACTTTCAGTCCTCCTACCTCAGTCTCCCTGAGTAGCTAGAATTACAGGCATGTACCATCATACCTGGCTGAAGTAGTCACTATAATGCAAACTTTGGTTTACAGGCTCCTGAAGTGTACAGTGATTATAATTTATTTAGAATCCTATTATCTTGCAGTTGAGGGATTTTTACATCCTGGTGTATCCATGTGGAGGAATTTCATGCCTTTGGATTTTGGAAGAATATTTGATGGTATGAAAAAGTGCTTAGGATTTGTTGAGTAAAACTCTGAAAAAATATTTACAGTATAATGCCAGTGTTGTGTTTAAAAGAAGTATATAGATACTTAGCAAAGCATCTTTATATAGTAATTGGTTCTGTTTGCTGGGTGGTGGCAAACACCTGTAATCACAGTGACTCGGGAGACTGAGGCAGGAGGATCTCAGGTTTGAGGTCAGCCTCAGCAACTTACCAAAGTGCTAAGCAACCTATCTTAAAAAAAAGACAAAAAACAAACAAACAAAAAAACTGGGGCTATAACTCAGTGGTAAAGTGCCCCTGGGTTCAACCCCCAGTACCAAAAAATTATTTCCATTCTACTTTAGGAATAATGTATATCATGAAATAAACTGTATTTTTGAAGCTCTGTGGTATATATAATTATATGATAATGTTCTTTTTCTCGATTTTTCTGTTCTAGTCTATCTTACTTGTTAAATATATTTTTATTCCTTAGGAAATTATTCTTTATGTGAGGTTGTTTTTTTTTTTTTTTTTTTCTCCTCAGTGTTGTACATTGAACCCAGGGGTGCTTTACCACTGAACTTATGTCCCTGAACTATTCATTTGTTTATTGGATTGGGGGTTGACCACAGGGATGCTCTGCTACTGAGATACATCCCCAGTCCTTTTTATTTTGAGACTGGGTCTCCTTTACTTCCCCCGACTGGCCTCCAACTTGAGGTCCTCTTGCCTCAAGCTACTCCAGAGGCTCTTGAGTAGTTGGGATTGCAAGTGTGCATCATGTTCCCCCTTTCTCCATATGTCTTTATTATGCTGCATGTAGTCTCTACACAGAAGGCCTTTATTTTCCCCTTGTCAGTTTTGTTTACATAACTCATGTACACAGTTTAGAAAGATCCACAAACCTGGAAGCCAAAGCTTAATAGCCCATTAAAGCTAAAATGAGTCCCTTATTGTTGGATCCTTTTTAAAAAATTCATTTAGTCACTACGTTAGTCTCCAATTCTGATTGGAGAATTTAGTCTATTTAAAATGATTATTGATGGGTAAGAATTTAGTATTGACATTCACTTATTATTTTTTTTTTTGCTGTGTATTTCTCTTCCAATCTTGCTGACTTTCTTAGCGATATATTTCTTTTTTAGTGGTATTCTTTGTTTCCTTCAATATGTTGTATTTTTGTAGTGATATGCTTTGTGTATCTATTAGAGGATTTTTATTTTTATCTTCTGTATATCTATTTGAGGGTTTTTTTTGTGGTTACCATAAGGCTTAGATAAAACATCTTACAGTTAAGTTGTAAAATCCTAATTTAAGCCAGTTCTACTTTGAATTCACTAATACACAAAGACTCTAGAGTTTTACTCCTCTTCCCTATTTTTTTTTTTTTTTTTACTTTTTTTGGTATTAGGGATTGAATCCAGCAGTGCTTTACCACTGCTATATCTTCAGCCTTTTTAAAACATTTTATTTTGAGGCAGGGTCTTGCTAAGTTGCAGAGTCTGACCTCCAACTTGCTGTCCTTCTGCCCTCGTCTCCCAAGTAGCTTGGATTACAGGTATGCACTGTGCTGGACTGTTTAAGATTTAAAAAAAAAATCTTAAAGTCTACCTAGAAGGAAAAATACCCAGCCAGGCACAGTGGCGCATGCCTGTAATCCCAGCGGCTTTGGAGGCTGAGGCAGGTGGATCACAAGTTCATGGCCTGTCTCATCAATTTAGCAAGACCTTGTCCCAAAATAAAACATACAAAGGGCTGAGTATGTGGATCAGTGACTAAGAGTGCCCCTGGGTTCAATCCCTGGTCCCGTCTCCAAAAAATACCCAAGAAGAAACAGGAAACTATCAACCCATTATGAAAAAGCCATTGTAAATCAATCAATATGGGATCCAGAGACGATAGAAAATAAAATGACTTCAAAGAAGGGAGCTAGCTACATTTTGCAATTGATGTCATGTTTTACATCTGCTTAATTGTATATATGTTAATCATTTGTTTATAGATTATTATTTTTAATTTGTTTTTTAACTCTTAGATTCAGTGGTTTACATGCCACCTTTACAACTTAATGAAGGCTCTGAATTGGATTATATATACCTTTTTTTTAAAAAAATATATTTTATTAGTCGTTGATGGACCTTTATTTATTTATATGTGGTGCTGAGAATTGAACACATGCTAGTCAAGCGCTGTACCACTCAGCCACAACTCCAGCCCCCGATTATATATACCTTTACTATTGAACTTTTACTTTCATGTTATATTGTTACTTGTCTTGTTTCAAGATGAAGGACAATCTTTAGAATTTTACATTTTCTCTCAGCTTTGTCTCAGAATATTTTTATCTTTCAAATTTGAAGGGGACTTATCACGGGCATAGTATTCTTGGTAGGCTTTTTTTTTTTTTTTTTTTTAAGCAATCTCAATGTCAGCTTCTCCTTGTAAGCTTATATTTCTGTTGGGAAGTCCACTCATAGCCTTATGGGAGATCTTTTATATGTGATGAGTTCTTTTTTATTGGTTTCATAATTCTCTGTCTTTGACTTGATTTTTTATTATGATGTGTCTTTAGTATTCAATTCTTAATTGCTCTAGAGTAGGATACTTTGAGCATTCTGAATCTGTATGTCCATGTCCTTCCTAAAATTTGGGAAATTTCCAGGCACTTTTTTTTTAAGCTTTCTTTAAAATCCTTTCTCTTCCTCTTCAATTATTCCCATAATTTGTAATTTTGTATGTTTGTTAGTGTCACGTAAACCTCTTATATTGTCTTCACTCTTTTTTAGTTATTTTCCATCTTGTTCCTCTAATTGGCTAATTTTTAAATGTACTTTGAGTTTTCTAATTCTCTATGATCACATTTACTATTGAAATTTTCTATTGAAAAAATTTTTCAATTCTGTCTCGGCTGGTGGGATTCCCACTGGAATCACATTAGAGTGAGTTGGATTGGGTCATGTGGATTGGGCTGGGTCCACAGTGGAGATTATGGTTGATGGACCTCTTCCCAGGGTTCTAGTAAGCATGGGTTCTATATGGTCCATTGGTGGACTGGACTCCAGGACCCTGATCATGGTGCTGACACTAGGACGGAAGTCTGCTTCATGGCCCTATTAGCATGGGTACTGATGGGTGTAACTTCCCCTGGGTCTTTGGGTGGGCTCCCATTTGACCACTGGAAAGGGTTTGTGTGCTGGGCACATCGCTCCAGTGCATGACTGAGATGGACTGAAACTGATACGTGGCTGTTATAGGTTTGCAGCTGAGACCAAGGTCTTTAAGACTGTCTCCAGGTCATGAATTTATGTGTCTTCCAGTGGGTTCTGGGTGAACAAGCCTATTCTCAAGACTGTAGTTTCAAGATTCATATTGTACACAAGTTCAGAGCATCAACCTCTACCACGCGGCCTGCGTAGTGGTTTCATTAATGAGGTTTTGGCATTTAGTTAGTTAGAAGAGATCAAAATAAAACACACAGACAGTACCTTATTTTAATGTTAGGTCCGAGACGGCTCGGTTTCTCTGTTTTCCTGCCTCCAGCCGTTCAGCAGGGCAGCGAGGATTACTCTGGGCTAGCAGGAGAGAGAGAGAGCGAACACGCCGGGGATCAGTCTTTTATTTGGGGGAAATAAGAGATTTAGGGGAGAATTCCATCCAATGAAGGTTGAGGGGGGGCTGTACTCCAAGGTCAGGGTCAGTGATTGGGTCTCCAGGGTCAGTGGTTACGCACACCCCCACACGGATGGGCTCTCTCATCAGGAAAGGGTCGGGATAACTCCGACACAGCCAGAGTGCCTCAGGCCCTTAACGGGAGTCACCCAATCACGTGTCAGAATGGCTCCCCACATATTCCCCCTTTCTATTCTTAACAATGAGGCGGCGGTTCACTCTCTGGAGTCCCCGGATTCTTGATTGGAAGACTCGCCATCCTATAGTTACAATACAAAAGAGAATTAACAGCAAAGAGAATAATCCAATAAGGTACCAAGCGGAGTGTTTAAGAATATTTCTAGGGTTGAATCCATTTAATTCCTTCAATATTTGGTTAGCCAAAGAAGAAGGATCTGAAAAATCAGTTCTATTATTTTGAATGTCTTGGATATGGTGATGAAGTTCCAGAATATCCAAGCTATTATTACTATTTTGCCAAATACCTAATAAATGGGTTTTAACCTTCTCCCAATCCCAGAGAGAAGCATTGTACTTGGCAGCTGTAACACATACATACTTATAATTAGCATGGCATTTAAGCCTTTCCTTAAATTTTAAGGCTGAAAGTTCATTACCAATGTTAATAACAGTCGCCTCTAAGGCGTTTAATTTAGTTTCAATCCTTTCATCAATATTTACTTGATTACGCAGAGCCTTGGAAGTATTTTGAGCTAAATTATTAAGAAATTTTGCATGTTGAATATTTTGAGACAATGTCAGAGATGTAGAGACGGTTGAGGCAATAAATGAGACCAGTGCTAAGACACCAACAATTATGACTCCAATAGCACGTTTAGGTCTTGTTAGCTGGGCATGAATTTGTTGCAGGACTTGTAAACCAGCATCAGCATACCATGGCTCTGAAATATTAGCAGGTAATAAAACAAAAGAGGGCTGATGAAGTATCAGCACTCCTTTTCCTCCATTATACCTAGAAATACAATTGGTTAGGTTGCACTTATTACAAGTAACAAAATATCTATCATCTATCCATCTAACTTTTACATTTCCAATAATTAAAACATAAGGAGATTGGACACAGGCTCTTAGGCCATAGCAAGATCCCTCTTTACAGTTCTTGCCGACAAATTTTGGTAAAGGTTTGTCTGAAAAATGTAAATACTCTGAGGCAGCAATTAAACGCCAAATATCTCTTTGAATGCCTCCTTCACTATAAGTCAAAATATTACTAACAAATCCTGCAGGTGTCATAGCAGAATTTCTTCGTAATTGTCTCTTATCAATTTTTGGAGACCAGTCTAAAATATACCCACTAGCTTAGACACCTTATGTAGTACAGGAAAGGTATTTACACAATCCATCCATTTTGGAAAGGTGCCAATTTTAATTATAGAACTATTTGGACAGTGGGGTACCGGTGGAGGTTTTGTAGAAATGACTGGCTTGTTATGGGAAAGTCCCATCTTAATTACCGATCTAGTATTAGGTTTTAAGTCTCCATAAATAGAATTATTTGTCAGTCTAGGTTTACCAATCGCTGTCTTTTCTTCAAATGATACTTTTAGACAGCCAGCATGTTTATCATGTGACCAACATAAAGGTAATTGGGCACTGTAGCCAGAATAATTAAATCTAGTCACATGATTGGGAGTAATATGAGCATCTGTAAATCCTCTCATCATGAATGAGTCATTAGTAAATACTGGAATAGATTCTCCAGTCCACACAGCTGGGTGTACCAGGGGTGGATCTGGGAAATAAGTCTAATAAGTGTCTACTTGATTCCCTTTTACCTGACAGCCCAGTAGGGCAATTACTGTCGCTACCATCAAGACTGGGGTCCTGTTCTTTCCTAGGCGTCGAAGTATTTGGGAAGCCTGGGTTGTCAATTTCTTCACATCTTTCCACGAAATCAGCTTCTCGGCTGGTTCAATCTGGTCTTTCTTCATCTTTTTCCGATATCTCCTCCTTCTGGGTTGTGGCTCCTCCGTGTCTATCCTCAGTCGCTTGAGTCTGGGTTCTATCTCCTCCATGTCTGATAGCACGTTCAGGCACCCAGATAGGACGAAAAGCACCTTCTGGAAAAATACAAGCATGCCCTCGGCCCCATGATATTACCGGATCTGGGCCCTTCCACTGACCAGTCTGTAAATCTTTCCACAGAACTCTGCCTAAAGGGCCTGTCACTGAGGGAGACATTTGTCTCTCAGCAGCAGTGTGACCTTCTGTGTCACAGTTTAAAAAATTTAAAACAAATAAGGCATGATTAAGGCTATTTTGGGGAGTCATTATCTTATTCCCCCTTTTTAATTTTTGTAATTGAAGTTTAATAGATAAATGAGCTCGTTCTACAATGGCTTGACCTTGGGGGTTATAAGGAATTCCTGTTTTATGATTAATTTGAAACTCTTGGCAAAATTGTTGAAAAGCAGAGCTTACATAAGCTGGAGCATTATCTGTTTTAATCTGTATAGGACACCCTAAAACAGAAAAAGCTGTTAAGTAATGAGAAATTACATGTTGAGTATTTTCCTTAGTACGTGCTGTGGCAAAAATAAATCTAGAATAAGTGTCCACTATGACATGTACATAACATTGTTTACCAAATTGAGGAATATGAGTTACATCCATTTGCCATATTTGATTTGGTTTTAATCCACGGGGATTTACCCCTGATGGCAGAGATGGAGTGTAAATAACACACTTAGGACATTGGCTTACAATCTGACGAGCCTGTTCTCTGGTAATACTAAATTTTTTACGTAAGCTAGAAGCATTTTGATGATGTAAGGAATGGGAAGCTAGGGCACAGTCATATGAAGACATCTGTTGACAAAAAGCTACTAATTTATCAATATTATCATTACCTGCAACCAAAGGTCCAGGGAGGCTAGAATGTGCTCGGATATGTCCAATAAAACATGGGTACTTCCTCATTAGCACTGTCTTTTGTAAATTATGAAATAATTTAAATAACTCCTGTGATGAAGTAAGCCCAATAACTGAGGTTTTAATATTTTTGGTAACTCTGACTGCATATAAGCTGTCAGAATAGATATTAATAGGCTCATTTGAAAAATAATCTAAGGCACAAATCAGAGCTTGAATCTCTGCCCTTTGGGCAGAAGTATAAGAAGTTTGTATTACCTCTGTGTGAACACGGCTGAAGAAACCTGCCTTACCAGAGCTGGAACCATCTGTGAACACCGATAAAGCTCCCTCTATTGGATGGGAAAGTACAATCTTTGGAAAAATAAGTGATGTTAATGATGTAAATTGTACAATCTTATCACGAGGATAATGGCTATCTATCTGGCCAGGGAAATCTGTAAAAGCTATCTGCCATGAACTAGAAGTTTGAAAAAGCCAATTAGTCTGTTGAACAGAAAATGGAATAATTATGATATCAGGCTCAGATCCAATTAATTGTAAAATCCTAGTTCTACCCTTAATCACTAATTGAGCTGTAGAATCATGAAAAAGTGTTAATGTCTTTTGAGGGGAATGAGATAAGTAAATCCATTCAATAACTCCTAATTTTTGTCATATGGCTCCTGTTGGGGTATGTTCAGTTGGAAATATTAATAAATACAGTATTTTTTTAGGATCTATTCTAGTAAGTTGTGCATTTTTAATTGTAATTTCCACTTTCCTTAAGGCTGCTTTGGCCTCTAAAGTTAGTTGACGTGGAGAGGTTGGAGAAGGATTTCCTTGTAATATCTGAAATAAAGGACTTAACTCAGAAGTAGTTAACTTTAAGGATGGTCTTAGCCAGTTAATATTTCCTAATAGTTTTTGAAAATCATTAAGGGTACGTAACTCTTTAACTCTTATCTGAAGATTTTGAGGACGGATTGTACTCCCTTGAATTATCTGACCTAGATATTGAAAAGGAGATACCTTTTGAATTTTTTGAGGAGCTACACTTAAACCCATAGTTGTAAGTGAGGTCTCTAACTGAGTAAAAATTTCTGAAAGTACTTCTGAATTAGCATGGGCCAATAATATATCATCCATAAAATGAATAATGTATGTATCAGGGAAGCTATTTCTAATGGGATCTATTGTCTGATCAACATATTTTTGACACAGTGTAGGGCTATTACGCATTCCCTGAGGAAGGACTTTTCAGCAGTATCTTTTAACAGGTTCCTTAAAATTAACTGCTGGGACAGTGAAAGCAAATTTTTCACAATCTTCAGGATGTAACCTTATAGAGAAAAAACAGTCTTTTAAATCTATTACCATCAAGTTATAATCTAAAGGAATGGCTGTGGGGGAGGGAAGTCCTGGCTGTAATGATCCCATAGGCCGAATTGTCTGGTTTATTGCCCTTAAATCCTGTAATAATCTCCAATTTCCTGACTTTTTCTTAATAACAAAAATAGGTGTATTCCAAGGGCTAAGTGTTGGTTCAATATGACCAGCTTGAAGTTGTTCCTCAACTAATCTATGAATTATTTTAAGCTTTTCCCCTGAGATGGGCCACTGAGAAATCCAAATAGGCTCTTCTGTGAGCCATGTAATTTTTTCAGCTGTTTTAAGGATCGGGGAAGTACTCAGTGCCCCTAATAAAAATTTTGTCCTGAAGTATTTACTAATCCTTGCCGTGTAGACTGGCTTGTAAACAGATATTCTTCCTGAAAGTTTTTCCTATCATCTCCAGGAAAATACCTTTGATTAATTTCTTCAACTGACTTTATAGAATTTGGGGTGACTAGTAGCAGTCCCATTTTGGCTAGTATATCTCTTCCCCATAGATTAGTTGGTAAAGACTCTAACACATAAGGCTTAAATATTCCACTGTTCCCATCAGAATCTTCCCAACGGAGATAGTTGGCACTTTGAGCAGGCTGTGAAATTTTTCCTATTCCTTCTAGATTAGCTGAGGCTGTATGTAGAGGCCATGTCCTGGGCCAAAATCGGCTGGACAATATTGAACTATCAGCCCCTGTGTCAATTATTCCTAGGAAATTTTTATTATTAATTCTAAGTTTTAATAAAGGGCGTTCTTGTCGCACTAACTGGGACCAATATACTCTGTCCGGCGGTTTAGA
Source organism: Spermophilus citellus (assembly GCF_964194105.1). Taxonomy (NCBI): domain Eukaryota; kingdom Metazoa; phylum Chordata; class Mammalia; order Rodentia; family Sciuridae; genus Spermophilus; species Spermophilus citellus. The sequence goes on along the minus strand of NC_138194.1, from coordinate 25,673,545 downwards.
AACTGAATCTGCCGGCAGGTGCCTTTCTGAGACACAAGGCAATAATATTAATTGAGCAAAAATATCCTTTGGGGTGAGTCTTAGGGCATAATTGGATCTTACAGTAACATATAATTGCCCTTTAAATTCTGAATCTATCACACCAGGTATTACTTCAATAGCTCCCTTTAAATTATTACGCCCCAAAATTAAACCTACAGTATTTTCAGGAAGCGGCCCGAAAATCCCAGTAGGGATTTGTGTTGGTCCCGTTTCAGGATCTAATTCCACTGTCTCTGAAGGTCCTAAGAAAACTGTCTGTGATCCATGTCTCTGCTCCGGTAAAAATCGCGGACTGTCCTGGTCGGCGCCGCTAGTGACGTCACACTGTGCGACGTCTCCCCATATTGTTTCTGGGCCCGGGGAGGGGCCGAACGGAAGTTTTTTGTCCCCTCGCTAGGAGGAAATACTTGTGGCGAGAAGGCGGGCTCATCCGCGCCACCCGAATCAACCACGTGGCGCCGAGTCCTGTAATATCTATTATCGCCAGTAGATGGAGCCCTAAACCTAAATTTGCGTTGGCGACATTCGTAGGCGAAATGACCGGGTTTTCCGCAAACGTAACACTTGCTGCGGGACTTCTGAACTGAATTTTGTGGCCCCAAAGTTTCCTTTAATACTGTTGCTAAGGCTACCGTTTGCAACTGAGTGGAATCTAAGTCAGAACACAAGCGAATGTACTCAGAAATTGTTCCTTTCTTACGATGGGGGCGGAGAACATCTTGGTAAATTTTGTTTGCGTTCTCAAAAGCCAATTGTCTAACAATAAATTCGCTAGCTCCTGGGTCTCCGATGGACCTGTTCGCAGCCTGATATAGTCGGGCTACGAAATCTGAATAAGTCTCACTGGCACCTTGTCTGATTTTGGTAAGAACTAAATTGGACTGGTCCTTGGGGACAATTTGCCTCCAGGCATGTTTTGCACAATCAGTTATTTGATTGTACACTACAAAATCATAATTTAACTGTCTTTCTAAATCAGCAAAATCTTCAGTCCCTAAAAACATCGTTACTGGCGTTTCTATGCCCTGTCTTCTGTTTCTTTCTGCCTGTTCATTACAAAAATCAGTCCAGTAAGTTTTCCAAAGTAAGTAATCTCCCCCGCTCAAACAAGATCTGGCTAAAAAAACCCAGTCACTAGGAGGAAGGGGTTGTGAGCAGATATTTTCTATCAGACTCTGAACAAAAGGCGAATTTGGGCCGTACGTTTCACATGCATTTTTTAATTCCTTGATAGTTTTAAATGGAATTACAGCATGAATTCTAACTCTCTGATTTTGCTCATCAGTTTGTTCAAAAACTGGAAAGAGGTGAAAACCAGTAGTATCCTCCCTCATTTCTTGAGCCTTCTTAATACCTTGCTGAACTGGGGTAAGAAAAGTCATCTTTAATTTAGCACACCTGTTAAATCTGGTTCTTTTAGCAGGTATCGGCTGAATTTTAAAAGCTTGGGCAGGTGGTGCTAAATGCAATCTATTAAAATTTCTCTCTAAGTCCTGAGTTTCTATGTCTAATTCTTCTTCCTCAGACTGTGAGCTGCTATCAGACTCTGTACTATCGCCATTTGGAATTTGGGTTTCTAACTCACGTGGCTGAGAAGAAACCTGAGCCCCGCTAGGAGTTTCCTTTGTATTTTCCTCTCCAGGAAGATTGGTTACCACTTCTGGAGGGCTCTCCAAGATTAGAGATGCTTCTTCTTTATCATGCTGTTCTGTATAATCTGTCTGCGGGCTAGCTTGCACATTTCTAACCTTTGTTTTAGCTCCTAGCGCTTTTGTTTTAAAACGGCTCAAAGGAAAGGAAATTAACTTAGCCTCAGGCTGATTTTCCATTTGAATAGACCTAATGGCTCTTTGAATACCTCTCAGAAGCTCTTCTGGTGGCCACGGACTCTGGTCCATGTATTCAAAGAGACAAATTTCTAGGGCCGTCCAAGTTTTCTGTATATTCTCTATGCCTCCAGGTATTTCAGTAGAAAGACAAACTCTCTGTAACTTTCTTCCTAATTTCTCCCAAGTAAGTAAATTTGGAGACTCTTGGTCACAAAACCAAGGACAATATTCACCTACAATCTTTAAGAATTGCAATAACTGAGTTTTCTTTATCTGTTTTCCTTTCTGATTAATTATACTGTCTAAAATAGTTAGATACATTTCCTTATCCGAAGAAGTAGAATTTCCCATTTTAAGTAAATTAACGTCTCTTTCCTTCAATATTTCCCGGTACTTTTGTGACTCAAATGTCACTTTTTCCTTTCTCTTATTTCTTATTTTCTTTATCCTCTTTATTACTTTTGTGACCCAAATGTCACCTCTTCCTTATTTTTCTCTTTATTCTTTATCTTCCTTATTTCCTCTTTATTTCTTTATTTCTATTTCCTTATCTTCCTTTCTCTTTATTTCTTTCCCTTAATCTTTTTAGCGCGCGCTCCCACTCAATCTAACTAATTCAGAATGCCCCCCTCTTCGGCGCCAATTCTACCACGCGGCCTGCGCAGTGGTTTCATTAATGAGGTTCTGGCATTCAGTTAGTTAGAAGAGATCAAAATAAAACACACAGACAGTACCTTATTTTAATGCTAGGTCCGAGACGGCTCGGTCTCCCTGTTTCCCTGCCTCCAGCCGCTCAGCAGGGCAGCGAGGATTACTCTGGGCTAGCAGGAGAGAGAGAGAGCGAACACGCCGGGGATCAGCCTTTTATTTGGGGGAAACAAGAGATTCAGGGGAGAATTCCATCCAATGAAGGTTGAGGGGGGGCTGTACTCCAAGGTCAGGGTCAGTGATTGGGTCTCCAGGGTCAGTGGTTACGCACACCCCCACACGGATGGGCTCTCTCATCAGGAAAGGGTCGGGATAACTCCGACACAGCCAGAGTGCCTCAGGCCCTTAACGGGAGTCACCCAATCACGTGTCAGAATGGCTCCCCACATCAACCTATGGGGCACTACTTGATGTACTTCCCATTGGGCCCCCAGCAGGTAGGACTGCTCAGTCCATAGTTGAGAGGGGCCAGAATCCAGATCCAGAACCACTTGAAAATATGTTGAGGGACAGATAATGACATGCCTGCTGCAGTGACTTAGATTGTTATGTCCCTTGGCAGGATTCTAGCTGGGGAGAACTCCTTCCAGATTACATCTGGAAGGGACTGAAATTAGGCTGCAGGGCTGATACAGAATCTGCTGTGAACCACTGCTGGTAGGCCTAAGCTGGTGGGCCAGGTTAATTTTAATTTAATTTCTCAGCAGTTCCCTATATAGGCAAGATTGCTCACAAACTACAGATGAGAGGCATTACAATTAACATTCAGGGCCCTTTTAGGCACTGCTGCAGGACAGAGTCCAGGCTCCCAGGGTGCTTGTACAGGTGGGCTAACTTTCTAGGCTATGCAGAGAGGGTGGAGCCAAGACAGGGTTTCTTCAGAATCTGCCGTGAAACAGGCTGTAAGCATGACCTTGTGGCACAGATGGCACAAACCTCCCTCGGTATACTTGTACAAGCAGAACTAAGCAGAGACCTCAGCTGAGAGGGCTACAGCCTAGTTACAGGATAACTTTACACTTAACAGTTGTGATCAGTATTGGTGGGCATATAACTCTGTCCAGGGCACTAGTGTGTGTGATTCATCTTAAACTCCTTTCAAGATGGCTTTTGGTAGCATTATCAAGGGCAAACTGGGCTGCATCCACGCCTTTTGGAAAATGGAGCCATTTTTGGGTTTGAAACCAGGAGCAGAATGCTAGGATTAGTTTATAAAGCACCCCTCTAATTTAGAGGCTTTCAGGGGTTTCCATTGTTTGCAGGAGGAAGTTTAGCTCAATGTACATGGCCTGCCTGTGTACCTGACTCCTTTTTATTAGACTTGATATGTACTACTTTATATCTATGTACTTTATAGCTCTGCTGTACTGTTTGTAGCGTCTTGAGTGGGTGTGTTGCCTCTTGTCTCATTGTCTTTTCACATGCTGTTTCTGCATAACTGAATGCCTTTCTTTCCCTTGTGCCTTTTGTGCTTACCAATGGTTCATTTTCTCTAGCAACATCTTCCAATCCTTCTGTTCTCACCCCCAACATACCTAGATTAAGTGCTCTATAATACTCTTGTATAACTTCATCATAGCTCTTCACTTTTATAATTGTTAATTCCAGTTCTCCAGATGCAGTCTGGAGTCCTTTGGTTTCCACAAGATCCTTTAAGATCTCTGAGAGGTCAAGTGCTGGATTTTCTACTGTAATATCTAAAAACACCTTATGTTTTGAAAAATCAGGATAAAAGCATATTACTCAAAACCTATAACCAGTATAACACAAAGAAGTAGCAATATTAATGACATTCTTACCACAGCTAAATCTCTACTTGCATTTGTGCTTAGTATCATAGTCAGTATTCATAGTCATAAACCCTAATATCTTCCTTCCTCAAGATTTAGACTCTGGTTGCTAATTTGTTTCATGTAAATATACGTCTTATCAGAATTTAAAAGTCCAAACCTGGATGTATCTTTTTCATTAATCTGCTGGGGAAAAATGTATTAGCACTTTCTCATTTACATCCACAGCTTCCCCAGATCACTTGATGCCACTGTACCAGCATATTGCCTTCTAGAAAAGTGCTCTGTATGATTATAGCTTTTTGCTTAAAGTCTACATAAATTGCTAAGGGTATCTCTTTAGTATGAAGACTCTTAATACTTCCTGATCATTTTAAAGTATAAACATGTAGTATAAGCCACACTTTCTCATTATGGTCACAGTTATTACCCATATTAAGTGGATGAGCTAATTTACATCAAAGAAATAAGCATTTTAGATTGTAAAGGAGTTCCTCTTACCTTCCAGAGATACCTTCCAAGACTCTTGGGAGGAATACCTAAAACCTTGGGCAGTGTTGCACCCTGTAATTAAGAATCTCTAAACTGAAAATCTGAAATTGAAAATGCTCCAAAATCTGAAGGTTTTTGAGTGTCAATATAATGCCATAGTAGAAAATTCCACACTTTACGTGATGGGTCTTAGTTAAAAGGTAACTAAAAATACTGTATAAAATTACATGCATATAGTGTATATAAAACATAAATGAATGTTTATGTGTTGATATATTCAAACTTGGGTCTCATTAATGAGATATTTCATTATGCATATGCAAAGTATTCCAAAATCTGAAACATATGGTTTCAGGTATTTCCGATAAGAATTCTCTACTTGTATCTGCTAATTTTTTTTTCCTGTATATGTATACCTATGATACGCTTTATAAGTTAGGCGTAGTAAGAGATAATAATAAGTAATAATACATTGGAACAAGAATAACAATGTACTATAAAGTTATGTGAATATGGCCTTTTTGTTAAGATATTTGTACTATACTCTTTTTTTTTTTTAAAGAGAGAGTGAGAGAAGAGAGAGAGAGAGAGAGAGAGAGAGAGAGAGAGAATTTTTAATATTTATTTTTTAGTTCCCGGCGGACACAACATCTCCATTGGTATGTGGTGCTGAGGCTCGAACTCGGGCCGCACGTGCGCCAGGCGAGCGCGCTACCGCTTGAGCCACATCCCCAGCCCCTGTACTATACTCTTGTGATGTGAGGTGATATATGTAAAGGATGAGATGCAGTGAGGTGAATAACAAAGGCTTTGTTGCATAGCCGTATGATAACTAAGATGGTTACTAAGTGACTAATGAAGGTAGCATATAGAGTGTAGATGTACTAGGGAAAGCGATTATTCACTTCCTGGGTGGGGTGGAGCCGGACAGCATGAGATTTCATTATGTTATGATGAAAAACCATGTTGTGAAAACATGGAAAGTGTTCATTTGTTTACTTTTCTATTTAATGTTTTCAGACCATTGTTGAGTAGGTAGCTGAAATCAGGGAAAATGAAACCACAGTTGCAGGGGACTACTGTATTTTCAGTTTCAGGTAACTTTTCTCATTGGTTCCCTCTTGGATATTCTCTCAGCTTTCTGTTCAGATTTGCTTATTTGCCTTTTCCTACTAAACTATAGAGAAAGGAGTCTGGCATATCAAGTTTTACACTCTTGTACTGCTTCTTATTATGTAATGTTTTTTCCTAAGTACTTGTTTTAGGCATGTTGCTGTAGATCTGAATGAAACAGGTCTTTTAGACACAGGTTATATCACACTTGAAGTATCTCTTAAAATGGAAATAGAATTGCTCCTCACCAATATCTCAATCTGATTGACTCTTTTGCCTATAGTAGATATTCTGTTCTGTTTTTTTTTTTTTTCCCCCTTACTGGGGATTTAACCTAGGGATGCTTTACCATTGAACTACTCCCCCACCCCCACCCCCCACCTCTTTTTTTTTTTTTTTTTTTTGGTTTGTTCAGGGTCTCACAAAGCTGCTTAGGGCCTTTCTAAATTGCTGAGGCTGGTCTCCAACTTGAGATCCAGCTTCATTTATAGGCATGTGTCACTTGCGCCTGGCTAGTAGATAATCTTCAAAGTGAACTCGTAGGTCTGTAAAAGATCATGAGCATGGAGTTGTGTGTAAATTTTTTCATTTGTTCATATTTTAATAGGGAGAGAGTCAGTAAATTTGGTGAGACTGTCAAAAGGTTTCATTCCAAAAGAACACTCTCAAAAAAAAACCAAACCAAACCAAAACAAAATAAAAAATAAAAACAGAACCTGAAAACAACAAAAAACAAAAATCACTGGCCCACCAGATCTGCTCCAGTGCTGATAAAAGGCCAAACTGTAGGTAATTTCTCAATCATCATTTGCTCTCTTGATTCAGTCAGTACCAGCTATTTCCTTAGTCTACAGTTCCCTTACTTCTTTAAATGTTCATGCAGTGTATGCTTTTAAGGAAGCTTTTCTTGATCTCTGGTTATAGGTCCCACTTTGGCTTCCTGTGCTTTATAGCCCTCCACCCCTTTACATAAGTGATTTCAAGTGAAAGTGACATGTGATGCTTTCTTTGTAGGCTTACTGTAATTTTTAAGTGAGATAATAAGCAGGTAATGTTTAGAATAGTGTCTGTTGGTAAGTGGTGGTAGTTTTTGTTTGATTACTTTTCCCTCTATTTCACCAAGATTGTAAGGTGTGTAATAAAGACAACATTTACTTATTTTGCTATGATATTTTTGAACAGAATGAAGTTCAGGCGGAACTAAGAAGGGTCAGATTCTTAAGCTCTTGGAATCAACATGGGGGAAATAATTTTTCAAACTAATAACTTGTGCCATTTATAGTATAGAACTGTATGTTAATTGTCTGTGTAATCAGAATTACTCATCCCCAGCCCTATTTTGTATGTATTTGGAAACAGAGTCTCACTGAGTTGTGTAGCATCTCGCCATTGCTGAGGCTGCTTTTGAAATCATCATCCTCCTGCCTCAGCCTCCCAAGTTGCTGGGATTACAGGCCTGTGCCACCATGCCCGTCTCAGAATTACTCTTTAAAGTCATTTGGCAAGTGCCACACTGGGTATACACAGAACTGTCTCCTAGTCTAGTGTAGCCATTTTATTTTCACTTTGGAAAGAGATTTACTCTTTAAGTTATCAGATGAAAGAATTGACTTGTGCTCAGAGGCCATGTCACTTAAAAAAACTTGAAATGCTAGAGTTGCTCTTAGCAGCTCTGGGTACTTCAGCTATAAAAAAAGGTTGTTGAAACAATGACATGTTGAAGGAATAGTGGATTAACATCTCTTTATTGCATTACATGCTGCAAAATGTACTCATTGGCAAAGGAGAGTATGATAAGCCCTTGTCGCTTTAAAATTATTATTTTGAGGTTGGAGGTAGGGAGTGGAGCCATCCAACTTTTTAAAATTGAGCTTGAATAAATTAAATTTAAATGAAATGTGAGTTTAGTGTTTCCTCTTCCTAGAAAGTTCTTTTTAACACGTTTTTCCCCATTTCTTTTTTTTTGTGTGTGTGTTATCTTTTTAAAAATTCTAATTTGTTATATATGATAGCAGAATGCATTTCAATTCATAGTACACATGTACAGCACAATTTTTCATATGGTTTTAATTTCCCCATTTCTCTTATTGGTGCATTATAGTTGTACATAATGGTGTGGTTTGTTATATGTTTATACATGCACACAATATCACACTGTCATTTGGCCTATATCACTCCCCAATATTTCCCCTTTCACATTCTTCCTTCCTCACCCCGGTCCTTTCCTCTGTTCTAATGGTTTCTCTTCTATTCTCATGAGATTCCTCCTTACACCTTTCTTTTCCTTTTTTCTTTGTACCTTCCACATATGAGAGAAACATGACCCTTGACTTCTGAGTTTGGCGTATTTTGCTTAACATAATGTTCTCAAGTTTCATCCATTTTTCTGCAGATGATATTAAACCATTTTTCTTTATGACTAAATAAAACTCCATTGTGCATATATACCACATTGTCTTTATTTTGAAAAGTTCTTAAGGAGACTGTAGGAAAGAACAAAGGGAACACAGGCAAAGTTAGTGTACTGACAGGCTCACTCAAGGCTCCGATTGGTTTTCTTATCTAAAGCCAAGAGTAAGGGTGTAACCTTGCCAGAGTTGACTGTTATAACTCTTGTTTTGGCCGTGAATATTTCATTTCTTACTTTCCTTCTCTCTTGATTATTCAAAATTAATACATGAATTTAGCTATTAATGGTATAAGGTTAAATAGTATATTCAGTGTTATTTATTGAAATTTATTAGTTTATCAAGTTCCACTTACATTTCCACTTAAAATGCTCAGCTTTATCTGTTAAAGATGTTTATTGTGTGTATTGTTTGTATATAGTAGGGATGTATATATAACATTTGTTTTAATGCTTAGACAAAGTTGTTAGTAAAGTTTGTGGTCTCATTGTTTATTACAACAAGGTTTACTGAACAAAGCACTGTCTTTGTGTGTATACACACAAATGTGTGAGTTTGACTTTATTTGCATTTTATATTCATTGTTTATGTAATATATTTAATATTTTAAATTCACGTAGTACATTTTGCAGTTACTCTTTCAACTCAGGAATTTTAAATCGGTCAACTAACCACTTAATAAACCAGGATCACTGTACCAAAGAGAAGCCATGTGGTTTAGTGTTTAAGAGCATGGTTTCTGAATCTTAAAGATTCAGAACTAAGGCTTGGCAGTGTCCAGATCAGCACTATACAGTGTGGCAGCCATTGGCCACATGTAGCTATTAAACACTTGAAATATAGCTAGGTTGAGTAATTGAATTTTACATTGCTTTTAATTGAGATGTAGATAGGTAATTGTGACTAGTGGCTACTATAATGGGCCATTAGTTCTAGTGACTTCTTTTTCCCCCTTTTTTGTTGTATGATGATACATAAGCCACCTTTTGTGGTTTTGTAAGAATCAAGAAAAAATAGTATACTTAAGACACTTAACATTATGCCTGGAGAAGAATATATTCCTGAAAAACGGTAGTTAATTATAATGGCATGTATTTAATAAAATGGAGTTATTTTCCTCTTGAATAGTAACTTATTTGTTTTTATTCTTTCCTTCTAGGATCAGTTTATTTTTGGAAATCAAGTGCAATATTAAAAAGAAAACAAACCACACTACATTATTGGAAACCATTTCTACTGATCTTATTACATTTTTAAATTTATGATTTGATTTGAATATTATCATGGGAGGAGCTGTGAGTGCTGGGGAAGATAATGATGACTTAATTGATAACCTTAAAGAAGCTCAGTATATCCGTACTGAAAGAGTGGAGCAAGCCTTCAGAGCAATTGATCGTGGAGATTACTATTTGGAAGGCTACAGAGACAATGCTTACAAAGACTTAGCCTGGAAGCATGGAAACATACACTTGTCAGCACCTTGCATTTATTCTGAAGTTATGGAAGCATTGAAACTTCAACCAGGATTATCTTTTCTTAACCTGGGAAGTGGAACCGGATATTTAAGTACAATGGTGGGCTTAATTTTAGGTAATTTTATTTTTGTAAAATTCTATTTAAAAAAAGTAAGTTGATTTTGTAGTACTGTTGGTAATTTCCAGGCTTTGCAACTTTGTATACAGTGTGTTGGAATCTGTGTACTCAAAGTAGTTATCTTCTTTACTCAAATTTGGAAACTCAAAGTAGTAGTAATCTTGTCACTCCTAGCCCTGACCCAGGTAGTTTTTGCACAGATCTAGACTTCTGATAGCTCTTGGAACTATTCTCCAACTCTTAGTCATTGTACTTAAAATTGAGCAGTTGGTAGGCAAAAAAATTAAAGAATTATTTAGTATACTTCAGGTAAGGTGTTATGTTTACTGGCTTATGAATCTCATTTTAAATGGAAAGAGAATTATGTCAGTTTTTTGTTGGAGACAAAGGAGTATGTGTGATATGGAGGGTGTGGCACTGGTGCACCAAAACTAGAGACTGAAGAAAAACACAGAAAAGGATGTGTTCACTAAAATCTTATCAAACTTACTCCATGTTTGTTGTGCCAGGCATTGTTTCTGGTGTGATATAGCGGTGATCAAAAGGGACAAGGATTTCTGCTCTCAAGGAGCATACTGGGTGTTTTAGATGAGTGCTAGACATTGTTAAGGCACTATACATGTAGCAACTCACTCAGTATTCCTGATAGTCCTTGTAAGTACATACTGTTATACAGATGAGTAAAGTGAGGCACAAACAGGTCAAAAAACTACTTGAAGTCTCTGTTAAGGTGGAATACAGGTGGGAAGAGCATGGATGGAGGAAATTCTGCTACGGAGACATTGTGTTAGATGGAGGATGAACTTGAAGTTTAGTGAGTCATTTAGATAGCCATCACTTTTATCAAAACATTAAGGTAGAAACATAAAGGCACATATCACTTTTGCTATTGTGGGGAGAGATTAGGAAGTGTAAACATCCCTATTTAGCATGATAGGTGTGATAATTGAGGTGTATGCTCAAGTTAAAGGAATGAGACTGGTGTAAAATTCATTCTAAAGTGATCAGGCGTCATGGAAAGGTTTTAAATAGAGAATGATGTATCCTGTAGTAGGGTGACTGTCCCAGTGTGGAACTGGAGTCACATTTTGTCACTTTTAAGGCATTTTTTGGGGTCTGAAATCCCCCTTTCCTATACACTAACTCCTCTTTTTAGTCATGGAATCTGTGAGCTAGTTCATTAAAATAGGTGAGGGAGTACTTTCGTTTCTCAACTGGTATAGGTTTTTTTTTTTTTTTTTTTTTTTTTGGGCACTGGTGCACTTAATCACTTAGCCACATCTCCAGCCCTTTTAATATTTTATTTTGAGACAGGGTCTTGTTAAGTTGCTTAGGGCCTCACTAAGTTCTTGAGGCTGGCCTTGAACTTGTGATCCTCCTTTCTCAGCCTCCTGAGTAGCTAGGATTATAGGCATGAGCCACAGCACCTTGCTGGGTTAATTTTTTTTTTTTTTTATGATTAGTGTTATTTTATTCTTGCAAAGATAGATGAAATTACAGAGAATTTGGTATCAGATGATATACCGTAGTCATAAAATGAAAAATACAGATAACTTTAAAAAATAAATAGAAAAAGCATTATTGAAGTAATTGAAACAGACACCCTCAGTAAAGGAAGATCTTGGTTCAAGATTGAAATGATATAGATATTTCTCAGAGAAATCCTTTAACTTACAAAATGTAAAATAATTCTACAAATTTCCAGACAATAATTTAAAATTGTAAAGTGATTGAATGTAGTAAAAGTACTCTAAAATTACAGAAGCCAATGCCCATTTAGTGACTGGGTTAATTCTTGATGTTTAATTACTGCTCAAGAAGGTAGCAAACAAATGAGAAATTTAGACTTTTATATTTAAATTTGATGGTCTTCCTCATTCTGAGATATGAATTTTTTAGCAGGTTGAAACTTCCACATGTCTATCACTTTCATCACCAGAATATCTAGGGTTTATGACAGTCTCCGAAACAAAAGGAAAGTAGTAGGAGTGAGTAAGGAGAGCTGCTACTGTTAAAAATGAAAGTTGCTGACCTTAACCAGTACGTTTCTTGCTCTGGCAACTTTCCAGCTCAAGTTCAGTCCTCATAGCGTGTCTAGCCAGCCTCAGAATGCATGTTTATCCTGTCTTTGACTTCTCCAGTGCCTGCCAATTGGCTCCTGCTGAGTAAGGTCAGTCTAGCCAAAGGAAGGTTAGCAGATGTGTGCGTCATAATTAGCAACCTTGCTAGCAATGAGGTCTTCTCCTTAGACTCCTTGCTTAGTCCAGTCTCCAAGATATAAGATTCCTGTGGTCAGATGCCCTTGTAGGCAGAACTGAGACTTTATTGTCTTGTCTTTTAATTCATAACCAGAGGGTATTGTGGAAGGAAGTAGACAGCTTGGGTAGATGACCTACAATGTGCTAGGTATTTTCCTCCTGTTATAAGGCTAGAGGGAGTCATGGATCTGTAGTTGGATATATATGATCATGACTTCTGGATACTACTCCAAGATCTTTTTGTGTGTGATCCTGCACAGTGAAAACCTAGATTTAATATTCTTCTTTTGATAGAACTATTCATTTAGTGGGAAAGATTATAGTTTACTTTGATTAAGCTTCTAAGGAAACTTAATCTTTTATCCCCTTGTCCCTCGCCCATTAGCATTTCATGTTTTTTTTAAGTCAAAGAAGGGAGGGAACATATTCATAAAAATCACTTAGAACTAGGTCCAAAGAAGGATGCAGTGCACACTGTATTATCTGAGTATAGTGAATTAGATTTGGCACCTTTGCTTCACAGTGACCTTATTAACAGACATTTTTTCCTTAACAAGAAACTATAGCACCATGCTTTCAGCGTTTTTTGGTCTCTCAGTCCCAAGATATGGGTGATAGGATCCATAGGCAAATGGGTCCTACCTGAGGAACCACAACATACTACATACTTTGGAAGAAACCCGGCTGAAGCAGGGAGAGCAGGGCATTTGTGGTTTGGTAACACTATTAGGGAAGATGTCTCCCGGGGAGTTCCCACTTCACTTCAGAGACACACATGTAGAGGATCGGCTGTAATCGCCTCTTGTTGTTTATAAGGGGAAGTTTGTTTTTTCTGCAGGAAATTTCTTATGAATAAAGTACGCTTGATGCAGTTATCCATAAATTTAATTTTTCCCTGTACGTGGAGAATGGATCACTTGAACTAGAGTTTCTCATTGAGGCATCTTCTTGCTTTTCAAACTGAAGATAAATTTTTTGTGTTTTGCTCAATTCTCCTTGAGGGTCTTCCCAGGACTAAGAATTTTTATAGTGAATTGAGTTATTTAATTGATTCTCTTCTCAGTACTGTCTTTTCATCCTTTCTTAAGGAATTCTACTGAAAAACCAAGTGCAGGAAAAGAGGCCTTCAGGTACTGTACTTTACCTCTGCTAATCAGGATTCAATTGAATAATAGAATTATGAAGGCAAGTTATTATAATCTCTTCTGATTCAGGATTATATGGTTCTTCAGTGTTTGGTTTCTTTTTGCTTAGGGATTCATTCCCATTTTTCTTATATAATCCATAATATAACAATTATAGATTCTTTAAAAAACCTTATATATATATGACATGCGCTACAACATTCATTCCTAAATTCATTTTTAAAGATCAAATAGTTGACAAGCAGGATGTATCTTGTCAGCTTGTATAGATACTTGTAACAGCTGAATTGTCCAAAAGGGCTGATTAGTTAAGCTCTATGCTGCCATCCTGTTTGGTTTCCCTACTCTATTTTTTTTTTTTTTTACCACAGGACCATTAAATAGTCCTTAATCATCTAACCTTTATTACCTTTGACCTCAGGTACTCATGCTTTCTTATCTTCATGTATTTGCATGCTCAGACTCCCTTCTCTCTCCCTCTCTGTTTAATAAGGTCTGATTTACATATCATAAAGTTTACATTTATTGTATGTGCACAATTCAGTGATTTTTAACAGGTACCTACAAAGTTCCTGTAAACATTATCACAGTCCAATTAGAACACACTTCTGTTATGCCAAAAAAACCCCATGCCTAAGTGATGTACTCCTGACTCTACTCCAGCCCATGGCAACCACATGTATACTTTCTGTCTCCATATATCGGCATCTTAAGAACCTTTCATATACATGGCATCATAAAATAATGTGGTCTTTTGCATCAGGGTTCTTTCACTTGGCTGTATTTTCAAGTTTTGTACATGCTGTAGCTTGTATGAATTATGGCAGGAAATATTTTTATAGCAGGAAATGTTCTGATGAATAAATTTACCACATTATGTTTATCCAGGCATCAGTCAATGAATAGTTCAATTACTAGTTTTTGGCTGTTAGAAATAATGTTGCTATGAACATTCAGGTGTATATCATTGTTTTCTTTCAATTGGCTGGTTTCTTAGGAGCGGAATTACTGGACTATATAGTAAGTTTATTTAACTTTTTAAGAAATAGATAAACTTCTTTCTGTAATGGTTGCACTGTTTATATTCCCACCAAAGTTGTATGATTGTATGAGGTTCCAGTTTCTAAATATTCTCACTGATGAACGCCGCCCCCCCCCCACTAGCCCACAGTGATGGGAATTGAACCTGTGACTTTTATGTGCTAAGTACACAATACCACTGAGCTACATCTCCAGCCCTGTTATTTATAAATAGCCATAAATGGATGTGAATTGTTATCTCATTTAGTTACAGTATGCCACAAGCCTAATTAATGATGTAGAGCATCAATTTATATGCTTTTTGGTATTGGGAGTTGAACCCAGTGGCTTATTTTTTTTTAATTTTTTTAATTAATTTAATTTTTTTACTAATTGCTTTTATTTTTTAAATACATTACAGCAGTTATTTTTTATTTTGAGACAGGCCTCTAACTTGTGATCCTTTTTTATTTTGAGGCTGGCCTCTAACTTGTGATCCTCTTGACTTATCCTTCCAAGTTGCTGAGATTACTGGTGTGTGCCACTGTGCCTAGATCATTTTAATTGGGTTCTTATTATTGAGTTGTAGGTATTCTCTATGTGTTTTGAATGTAAGCCTTTATTAGAAATATGATTTTCAAAGCTTTTTGTAATTGACAACGCTTTTTAAACACTTCTTTAAAAGTGTTTAGGTTCCCAGTTCTTGGCAAGATAAAACACATTCTGCAGGTATCAGGGTTCCTTCTAAGGTAAATAGTATTTTCTAAATTGAACTAAACCTCAGTTTTTCCTCTGCTCTCTCCCCTCCCCCCTTTTTTTTCTTTTAAGATTTTGTCTTTTTAGGAATTACAGTCTTTTCTTGAAATATGACTTGTTTTGTCCTCTGTGAGCAAAAATATTTTGAAGCAATGTTTTCTTTAAGGCTAATCACATAAAACTCACTATTGAAACTATTTCTCAGTTCCAGTTAGGCTTCAATGTATCTTTTTTTTTTTTTTTTTTTTAAAGTCCTTATGTCTTGTGTTGAGTTCCTACCATTGTTCTATTTTTTAGGACTTTTTTTTCCCCCCTTCTGACTTTTATTGATTGTGGAGTAGAAATAGATCATTATTGTCAACCATCTCCTTCATTGCTGTCACCTCTAAAAATCAATACTTAGGTGATCTCATTTATGGCTAATATTACTGCTTATCATAGAGCAACAAATAGTAATAAAAATAACGAATATTAGGAAGTAATACAAGTTTAAGAAATTTTGCAGTGTCCATAGTAATTTCTTCTGGCTATATTTTTTTATACTATTAGAAGCCATGAGAAAATTCCTTTCATATGAAAAAGTATTTTAGGTGGCTCTCTGAGCATCTTGTGTGTATCTTTAGGGATTAAGCTTTTCCCAGCCTAGATCATCTATATAGCAAATGCAGTCAATTCTTATTATTATTTGCAGATTCAGTCTTGGAGAATTTGTTTATTTGTTAAAAATTATTTATAATCCCCAAATCAATACAGCACTTACACAATTATTTGCAGGTTTATCTAGAGTAGCAAAAAACTTGAATTACTTGCTGTATGTTTTCCTAAGGGGTAGGACAAGCCTTAGCTCTCTCTGCCTTTGTGTCTCAGCTGTTACCCAGAAATAAGCAAAGGATGGTGACCCTAGGGGCCAGGACAGTGAAAGAATTTCTGCACTGGAGACAATTGACAAGGCTTGAAACCCAAATCTGATGCCAGTTCCTGGGACTTGTTTTCATTTTTGTACAGTAAGAAAAACAGACCACCAGGTTGAATTTTTAAGATTTGATATTGTAATTTATTTGAGATATGTCTGTATGTGCACTACATATTTTCCCTAGAAATAGTGGTTCAGTGTTTGCTAGTCAGTATTTGTTGGCTTTATAGAACATTACTACAAATAATGAGAATTGGCTGTATATTACTTTCAGACAATTATTAAACTTTTCTGAACTTTGTTTCCTTATGTGTTAATTAATTTGTGAATCTATCTTCCAGTATAGGAACTGGCACCTATGGAATTATCTTATCTCTGTGATAGAGTCTAACCTAGGCCTGGTTGGATGTTGGTCAGAATGCTTCAGAGCCAGAGATTGATCCATTGTTAGCAGGGTGGCTTAGCCTTTTTATTTGAGTTTTTGATTCTCTCTGGAACCTGCCTTTGCATTTGTTAGGGTTTAGCTCTGGCAGGGTCAGCCCATGGGCCCTCCCACTCCCTTGGCCTTCAAGGATTTTTTCCTTGGATTTAAAATCTCCTTGTGTTGCCTTTGTAAATGGTTTCTTTGTCCTTTTTTGGAATCTATTTTGGCTTTAGTCTTCAGTAAAGAATGGATCTTTCTTTTGTCTTTAAGTAATCTCTGTATGTCTTTAAGTAATCTCTCTAGCCCCAAGGTGTGTCTGCTAAGCTCTGGAACTGGGTCTTTTGAGCTGTATTCAAATCTGAATACTTAAGTGGGCAGAATGCCTACATCATATTTCTTCTTAAGTGGGCACAAGACTTCTTTGAGCCTATTCTCAAGTCAATTCTTTTACTGTCATCTACACAAGACAAAAATTTGAATACACTCTGTTTCTTGGTGAAAGTATTTTTTCTCCTTTCAAATTACTCAAGGCAGAAACTTGAATGTCAGTTCTCTTTGTTTAATTTTATTCGTGCTCATTTGCAGGGCTCACAAATCCAAAATAATAAAAAAAAATGTTAATTGCATTCTATAAGGTTATCCAACAGATTAATAACAAGGTATATATATATTTGGTACTAGGGATTGCACTCAACCACTGAGCAACAGCTCTATTTTGTATTTTTATTTAGAGGCAGTATCTCATTGAGTTGCTTAGTGCCTTGCCATTGCTGAGGCTGGCTTTGAACTCATGATCTTCCTGTCTCAGCCTCCTGAGTTGCTGGGATTACAGGCGTGTGCTGCTGTGCCTGGCTAATAAATTAATTTAAAATGTATTTATCGCTAAGATTTATGTTTGTGGAATGCCTTATTCCCTCGTATCAGATATAATACTGTTGGCATACAGTGCTTTTAATATACATACTATTTTGCCATTATGCTTTATTTAAGAATTCAAAGCATGAAGAATAAGCCTTTAATGCTTTGTTTATAGTGTTTGCTTCCATCGCCTGCAGCAAAATAGCGGGGGGGGGGGGGGGGGGGTGACGAACAACTTGTGTACCTTGATACAGCAGGAGTAGTTGTGGGACAACAGAGGTATTTATACATTCCACACAGCTTATCTTAATTAGCATAAACTAGATACAGCAGTCAACCAATAAGAAATCTCCACACTTAATGGCTCCCTGACGTCACTTCACAAACCACTCCCCCTGGCATTTTGCCAGGTGCCATCCAGACTTGTTTACAGACTCTAATATTCCCCTGGCAAAATGCCAGGCGCCATCCTAACTTGTTTACAGACTCTAACAGATTTTTGTGACCATAGCTAAATTTACCTATTTTCTTCATGTTTTAGAGAAACATTTATTATTCTAGACCCTGTGCCAGCTTCAGAGGATACAGCAGTGCATAAGATATATCCCTTAACCATTAAATTGTATGCGATGTTTAAGACCTAGTAATAGAATATAGTGTTGCTCTATTGGCTGTTCTTCATTTAGTTCTGTAAATATTTATTGAGCTTTTTTATAAATCAATCATATTCTGGCCCTGGATATCTTTAGGTGCTTTAGAGATAAATATTCAGTGAAATAAAAGAGCCAATGAAAATGATTTCTGGGAAAAATGAGATCTGAAGCTGTTTAACTTAGCTTTTTAAACGACATTATATTAAAATTGAACAGATTTTATTTCAGTTTCCTGAATCTGCTTTGGTGGAAACTTAATCTTGATTGTAATGTTCCAGTATACATATGAGATCTAGTCATGGTTACTCTGGACATTTGTATTTGAATATATTAGCCCTTTGAGTAGAAATATGTAAATGAACTGTCTGTTCTTGTTACTTTTGACATATGAAACATAAATTTACCTAGGGCCTTTGGTCCATTTTCAGTAACTCTTTAAAATCAATATTTTCAATCTGGTATAAACATGTTTAAAAGGAACTAGTACTTGGATATCCATGGACAGAGAGAAGCCTGAGGGTTGGAACATATTTCTGGTAAGTTCTGGGACTTGTTTCCTACTCCTATAGAGCAGAGAACAAGTCTCTAATCCTGTTAGCATCAGAGTAGCTAAGAGGGTAGTAAAAGTTAACGATGTTCGTCTTAATGTTCTTTTTTCAGTATTACACAGAAACCACAAGAAACATTTCAGCAAGTGTTATTACATTAGAACAATTAATCATGTTAATTATATAGTTAATTAGATATTAAATATCTAGTAACTGAGACTTCTGCTGATTCTGTTTTCTCCCCTTTCCTGTATCTACCTTTGGACTATTTTGTGTCTGCATTATACTTCATGGAAAGAATGAAACCTACTCTTATCCACATTTTACTTGTTACTATCTCAGAATACTTCTAGTTACTTATAAAATTATTTATAAAAAGTATTTAGTTACTATTAATAAAGTGTCATTGTAATTTAATGAAAGATTTTTTTACACATTTTTTTACACATACATTTTCATCTCATTGACTTTTTACTAGTTTCATAGAAACCAAATAACTGATTCACCTACTCCCCCTTGTGGTAAATATTTAGAGTTAGCCAAAATGCTTTTACTTGTAGTTATTAACTATCAATACTGTTTTTACCAATGAGAACTGAAATTAAAAACACATTTTAAGGATCATTTAGATTGGGCTTTTTATGATAATTAGGTTGTGGTTCATGCTGAATGCTGTTTACATGTTAGAATTAGGTGCATGCGCCTATCTGGAGTAGGATGCAGGCATTTACAGTTTGAATCTGTCTTTTAAATTTAATTTATAATTAAAGTAGATATGTAAGTAGATTACATAATTCTCAGGTTATTCTGATATGCAGTCAGGGTTGAGAACCACTTGTGTAAATTATGATCTTCTATAATTCTGTATGGAAGAATGTGCATCATAGTGTCTAACAATAGTTTGTCATCTGTCTTGTACTTTCTAGTATATGAAGCACTTTGACATAATCTATACAGTCTTCCCAAGGATCCCTTTTGTTTAGTAACAACCAGTCTTCAGATAGTAACTAACTAGTTTAGATTGTATAGCAGTTAAAAGGGAGAACCAGGATTAGTAATCCAGATATCTTGACCTTAAATCCTGCCTTTCTCACCTTATCACAGTCTGCAACTGAACTGATAAATCTTGAATTATTTCATCTTTAGAGTTATTTTCTGGTAATGTTTTAGGGAGTACTTTTTGCCTGTGACTGTGTTCTATGAATCAGCTTTATACGAAATACTTAACAGTGTGGTGACTTCATACAAACAGTGTAAAGCTCCTAGTGGGGGTTTCCTTGATCTCTGTCAGAGATCAGACTGAGTTGTCAAACTATTGGACATCATGTGAGATTAATATAGATGTAAATAAGAATATAGATAATTTATGCCTAAACTTAATATATGTTGACTTTTATGAGATATAAGCTTTGGTTATTGACTAATTGAATAAATAAGCTAGATTAGATTGAATTACTACCAAAGAAGTCATCTACATCTTATATTAGAATTTTATTATTTATCATTGCTCATAATAAATGAGCTTTTGTCAGCCTTGATCATTTCTAATATTATAGGATACATAAATATTTCTTATTTGTTTTAATAAACTGTTTTCTTTAATGTTTAGCTGTTAAAGATAATAGTCAACCATTAGCATTTTCCTTTTTAAAATATGTTAGAGAAACTAAGACTTATTATTTCATAGACTTTTCTATGAAGTTATTTTCAATGTAATGAATATAAATAACATTGGAATCTATTGAATACAAAGTCAAATTTATACCTCATCTGGCTTGTTTTATACATCATCTTGAGTACTGTTTCATTTTTTCTTTTGATTGACAATTTGTACCTTTCTATTATAAATACAAAAGTATTATTTGTTTATTTTATTAGAACATTTATGGTCTTATTTTTTCATTCTTTCACTAGCCCATTGTTTATTGAAAATCCTATTGCATATGATTAAAGCACACTAACAACAAAACCATGTAATGATGAAAATGTTCCTTTTACCCTAGACCTTTCAATCCTCTTTCTCAAAAGCAGCTATAAATGTTTTTTTTTTTGTTGTTGTTTGTTTGTTTGTTTTCTGTCTCATATTTTCTGGTTGTTCTACTTAATAGAGATGTCAAATATAAGTTGTAATAATCAACATCACACTACAGTTTTATGGTAACATTTTATGTGTTCTAGTTGTATATCAATTTCTAAATAAATATTGTGACATTGCTATTTAAGCTCTGCTTTTTTAAAATGATTTTTGTATTTTAAATTTATTTTCAATATATTAATGATTTCAGATTATTAGGTAATGATAATTAAAGATATGGCTCCATGTTGCTTTAAAATTAAGAAATGCCATCCATTAAAAAAAAATGGTGTTTTTTAATTCTAGCTTTTTTTTTAAACAAATGGTATTTAAGTTAGATTTTGACAGTATATTCTACATGTATATTTTATTGTTATTGAAATTATTTTTATCATTGTTAACCATCTTGTATTAAGGCGATATGAAAAACAAGTTATGTGAAAAAACATTAAGAAATTAAACTTTAAGCCTTAATTCTGAGAGTTGCCACTTTGTTTTTAGACAGTAAACAGATAGCAGAACAGAGACCAGTGACATCTGTGACAATAGCCTGTCTAGTTCTTTTGACCTAGAACTCTGAAATTTAGACTCCATCTGTTAATAAGGCAGTGTGGAATATGGAATGAAAGCCTTGATTTTTCAGATTCTTAGCCCCTTTGTTACTTGAACTTACTTGTGCATTGTGCCTTATAGGAAACAAAATGCCAGCGATTTCAACCTTTTAAATTGATTTCTTAACTCTATAGTTCTGATCTTTTTTAAAATATATATAAAATTGGTTAACTAGTGTAACTAGATTCTTAATGGACAATGAAAATATGTCTCTGTTAACATTTTACATTCAGTGGATTATCTTTAAAGGGTAAATGAGTTATTAGAGTCATTTTACAAAACAGTATTTTCTATACTGTATTCGTATTGTGAAAGTAATTATAATTTGAGCTTTTTTTTTAAATGAGGAGAACTGTTTTTTCCTAACATTCTATGTTTTGATCTCTATGAAAATTCAAGTTCTCAAAACATTCAGATCCAATGTTAAGTTTTGTATGTACTTTTCTAAGTTTAATCGGACACTTTTTTTAAATGAAATTTTGTTTTCCTCAGTTTGTCTATAATAATAGTAAGGAATTATATCAGGTCTTGAAATGATTTTGCACTTATGTTTTAGTTTCTGGATAAAGGCTACTTATAGTTTATAAGTAAGGAAACAAAAATGCAAAACATTTAAGATTGCTTCAGTCACTTCACTTCTAAAAATATGAAAAAGACTGCAAAGAAGTTAATTCTCTTTGTTGAGTTCTTTTTGATTTATAATCTACCTATCAATACTTTTCAAGTGAAATCAGTTGTTAAAAAAAACACTAATAGAATATGACAGCAACATAATAGGTGAAAGCATTATCCTTATCTGATTTTGGCTGAAGATTGCAACTGAACATTTTGGTTAAATTTGTATAGTTTGTGTATTTCCTAAATTACAAACCAATTTATCTTGTACCCTTTTAACAGCCAAGCGTACTAATTTATGAGTTTTTTCCCCCTGTGGTCAGTAGAAACTTAAATTGAATTCTTATATAGTTCTTATATAGTTAAATTGAATTCTATATAGTTCTATCTATAAGCACTGTTGTTTTTAGTGGCATTCAGAAGATACTTCCAGTTACATATTTCTTAAAAATACAGAAAATAAGTGAAACACACATTACTAGAAGCCCAATCTCAAAAATGTTGACTGGAAAATACGATCGATTCAGTTGCAGAAGTTAAACTAGCATAACTAGATGTGGTCATGTGTTATTTATATATACAATAGTCTTAGGAAACAGTCCTTATATTCTCAGTGTGCTTGTACCAGAGTGAGGAACCAACATCATCTGGAGTTGGGGACTGAGAAAGCCCTTCCTCCTTTCTCGCTCTTCTCCTGGGAGGGTATTCCATCCGGGATCATGTAAAAAGGAAATATCAAATGAGAAATGTGAAGTTTGTGGGAACACTGGGACTCACAGAACTCTGTGGAGAGTACCTGACTGCCACATTCTGCTAGACAGTGGGAGCTCCAAAAGGCAGAGAATGTGGTGTTGGCCCTGGAGGAATTTAGCATTTATCTGCTGGGAGTGGGATGCTCTGAAGCACTTATATTTTATTTATGTCATCCTGTGGTTTCAAGCTATCCTAGAATCATCAAATTTGAACAAATGATAAGTGAAAGTACTTAAACTTCATATGAATATATCATGGTTCTTTTGACATTAGTGACCTCTTTGGAGACTTGTAGGTTTCAACTTTATGCACCATAGTATTTTTTTGCAGAAAACTCAGGTGAACTGTTTTTTCCTTTTTTATATTAAAGTAATAATTAGATTTCCATTCAACTTTCATATCTATAGCTAGCAAGTATTTGCATATTCTAGCCCTCTTTAAACGCTCCTGTGCTAAATAAATGAGCATAAATTAAAAGAGCTCTGTAAGGGCATATTATTAATATTTTTTATAAAAATGCTGCTACGATTGCAGGTCCTTTTGGAATAAATCATGGGATTGAGCTTCATTCAGATGTGGTGGAATATGCCAAGGAAAAACTGGAGAGCTTCATCAAAAATAGTGATAGCTTTGATAAGTAAGTATTCATATCTGTAGTTTTGGTTTGAAAGCACTTGAATAAATAGATATGTATAATCTGTCTAGAACACTATAGCTTACTACTGATCCTGACTTTCTCAGTTGAATGAAGCAAAATCAGTTATAAATGAGGAAAAAATTAGGAAAGTTACTTTATGCTATCATTGTTCCATGTAATTATACAGTAAATTATATATGAATAGCATTTATTTAGTAATTTTGTGTTCCTCTCATTTTGTTAGTAATATTCCATTGATTAAACATCATACAAGTATCTTTTGGAAATTAAAAATAAAGATGTTTGTGTTTATAGTACTCTTATTGAACTGGTTTTGAAAATTTTGGTAGTAATTTAATGGTTCTATCTAATTTGATTTGTAACATAAAGTTGATATCTATCAGCATACAAAGGGACTTTGTTTTAAATATTTAGTTATTTTATGATATATCCAGAAAAAATTGTCACTGAAATACATTGATAAATATCTTATGGTAGGATTGTAGGTAAGAAAAAAAAATATTTTTGTTTTTGGTACTGGAGATTGAACCCAGAGGAGCTTTACTACTGATCTACTTTCCCAATACTTTTTTAAAAAGTGTTTTTGAGACAAGGCCTTGCTAAATTGCGAAGGCTGGCCTTGAATATGTAATTCTTCAGCTTTAGCCTCCTAAATCCCTGGGATTACAGGTGTGTGCCATTGTTCCTGGCTGAAAGTTTTTTATGGAAACATTGTTTTAAAGACATATTGCACGGAATTTGGTCCTTGAGCTGGCAGGGAAAGTTGAGCTGGTGTATAATCTTACTAGAAATCTGCCTTGACAATATTATGGACCAGGGGCTCTTAGCTGAAATCTGTGAGCTGTGAAATTATGTAAATTTGGAGGACTTTCACATCTCTCATTTTTCTTTATAACTTGTCGTATTTTCAGAAAGAAAGCCTTAAAAGGATAGAAAACGTAAGCTTAGAATATAGTCACTTTACGTAACGAAGTTTATGTAACATTCAGAGTTCCAGCTGTGCTTGTTGGGAGTGGACCCTCATCTTCAGCCCTTGGTGGTGACAATGTGAGAAACTTAGGGGAATCTGGATCATAACTGGGGGCTTTTCTCTAGAGAGAATTGGCTTGGAAGATAGTGCTAAGAGACCAGCCAAGAAGACCCTGTGAATATCTTCAGGGGCGTGTCTTTTCCTTTTCCTTTCTTTCTTTGCCCTTCTTCCCCTGGTGCTTTTATTCCCCCTTGCCATTGCTGGTTTGTCCTTTTCTCGCAAATGACACTTGAACTCATTGCTAATGTCCTGCAGTGAAATCCTCAGTGCTTCGAGGGAGGGTAAGGTCTAAGGCCTACCTAGATATGATTATAACTGGGTTGGTTATTAAAGATCTCAGTTCTGAATGCCTGGGGGAGTTGGGGAGTGCTCAGGTTTTTTTTTTAATATAATTAATTCAATAGATTAAGCCACTGGAATTTTCTGTATCAATTTGCCAAAGAAGATACCTTCTCTTATTTATAATTATTTATAAATAATTAACATTTAATTTGCATTTTCAGTGATTTGCAATTGCTTACTGTGTTGGTTCATATTTTATTTCCAAGAAAAACAGAGATAAAAGAGATAAAAGATTTTAATCCAAGTTATTTGATTAGAAATTAGGATTCAACTTTAGTATCTTTTGTGTTTTTATCATTTCTGTCTTATGATTTCTAGCAGTGGTAAGTGCGTAAGATGTGGACACTGATTATTTTTTATATAGTTTTTAGAACTATAGAATTTTTTGAATTTATTTAATTCCTCATTTGTTTTGATATTAATATAAATGTATGGCTTTCTGAAGACATTTGAATTTAGAATGTATAAAAGTAATGGTTGTAAAAACATTTAAGATTTCTTGTAGGGTCTGTTAGTTATTAATAAATTTCTTCTATTAATAAAGACAATTCAATTTTGGATCATTAATTAGGCAGAACAGACTTAAATAAGTATCTTAAATTACTGAAGCAACTCAAGTTTATTGCTGATAAGTGGGTATTATTCTGGGAAACAGTAAAACATGATTTTAAAGTTTTTCTATCTTTTTTTTTTAAATGTATTCTTTTTAGAGAGAGAGAGAGAGAGAGAGAGAAGTTTTTTCAATAGTTTTTAATTCTTGGCAGACACAACATCTTTGTTTGTATGTGGTGCTGAGGATCGAACCTGGGCCGCACGCATGCCAGGCGAGCGCGCTACCGCTTGAGCCACATCCCCAGCCCTAAAGTTTTTCTATCTTGATGTAATTTAAATATTAATCCGTAACACTTAAATTTGAAAACTCTGTATATTTGTCTCAATTAAAAAACTTTAAAAAGTTGTTTTTATACAGTTGTAAAATCATCAAATTTCAGTGACTTGTCTTTCTTGAATTTCATTTTGTTGCTACTAGGTTACACAGGTCTGTTATTCATAAAATGGTAATTCATAAAATGCAGTGATATGACTGGTCTAAATGTTTCTCTATCCTTTTATCTTACTGTTTTTAAATAACTAACCCTTATGATACACTTGTATTTGAAGTGTTACAACTTATTTTCGAAACAAATTCTTATATTAATAAGCTAGTTAGAAGAAGACAGTTCAGGAAATTTTATTATCCTGACTTTTTTTTTTTTTTTTTTTTTTTTTGGTGATGGGGACCGAACTTGGGGCCTTGTGTTTTCTAGACAAGCACTCTGCCACTGAGCCACATCCCTAGCAGTTATTATCCTAAGTTTCAAGCAGTGTTCTGTAATATTACTGTTACATATTTCAGATTATAAGTGTCATATACATAAAGTGTCATACATATGAAAATGTTTCATTTTATGTAAAGTAGTGAGTAGTTGGAAGTTAATCAAAGTTCATAGGTTGTTCAGTGGGTTTCTTTTATATAATTTTGTTTTGGTAACAAATTATAAAAGTGTGCTTTTCACTTTATTTTTAGTTGGCAAAAGAGGGATATTGTTTTCTTTCTGTTTGTTTTTTAATTAATTATTTTTTAAATTAGGTATATATGATAGCAGAATGCATTTTGATTGATTGTACACAATTGCAGCACAATTTTATATTTCCATGGTTGTATATGATGTAGTGTCACACCATATGTGCAGTCACACATGTACCTTGGTAATGATGTCTGTCTCATTCCTCCATCTTTCCTGACCCCATACCCCCTGCCTACCCTACCTCTCCTTTGCCCAAAGTTCCTCTATTTCTACTATGCCTCCCCACTCCCTGTCATGGATCAGCTTTTTGTTTTAATGATTCCTTTAAAATTTTTTATGATTGAGGATAGTGTTTATTTTCAGTAAATTTTCTACTTATTTTCAGTTTTAAAAATATATGTAGGGCTGTGTCTGTGGCTCAGTCGTAGAGTCCTCACTTAGCATGTGCAAGGTCCTGGGTTTGATCCTAAGCAACACGTAGAAACGAATGAATGAAATAAAGGTATTGTGTCCAACTACAACTAAAAAATAAATACTATAAAAAAAAAGTTTGTGTAAAGTAGTATTAAAAATCCCCTTTCCAAGCAATGTCATTGTATTTTAATTGTTTATGAGTCATAAGAATACACATTTTAATTAATAAAATATGAAGTGAGGAAAATTAATTACTAATTTGTATCCCTTAGTATCGGATTATCCTTGATTATGTTTCACATGGAGAAAATGAATAGCTAAAACCTAGTACTCTTCTATATTTATCTGTTGGTTTTATTTATTTATTTTTTGTTGTTTAAATCAGTCCCTTTTTCAAAAGTATTGTCATGTTACTTAAGATTTAAACTACTATTCACTATTAATGGTTTCTTTTTCTTTTTCTTAATTTTTAATTTATTTTTTTAAAAATAAATTACAGTGGAATGCATTACAATTCTTATTACACATAGAACACAATCTTTCATACCTCCGGTTATATATAAATTGTGTTCACACCAATACGTGTCTTCATACATGTACTATGGATAATGATATCCATCACTTAAAGATTTCTTAAACAAATTTATTCAGAGTGAACTCCATAATATAATGGAGGGCTGGAGGAAATCTATAAGTAAATTAGCTTTAGAATATATGATGGTAGTTGACCTTGTAAGGAATATAAATATGTGGCTTTTGTTTGTTTTTCTTTTAAGACAATGGAGCTACATCTTTATTATTTATTTTTATTTTTTTTAGAATTTTAATATTTATTGTTTAGTTTTCGGCGGACACAACATCTTTGTATGTGGTGCTGAGGATCGAACCCGGGCCGCACGCATGCCAGGCGAGCGTGCTACCACTTGAGCCACCTCCCCAGCCCTTTTGTTTGTTTTGATACTAGGGATTTGTCTTTTTGTTCAGTTTTTGGTACTGTGGATGGAACCCAGGGGCATGCTACCACTGAGCTACATCCCTAGCCCTTTTCTTATTTTTTACTTTGCAACAGCATCTCACTAAATTGCCCAAGCTGGTCTTGAACTTTGGATATTCCTGTCTTAGCCTTCCCAGTTGCTGAGATTTATAGACATGCATCACCATGCCTGCAAATACTTTTTTGTGTGTAATAAAGCTTGGATCCTATGTTGTAAAAATGGTATTTCTTCTTTAGATACAAGAATATTTATTATAGTACCTGTCTTTTAAACTTCCTATGTCTTATGTCATCAGCAAATTAATGGGGTGGATACTCTGAATTTACTGTACGTAAAGATGGAAGAATGGGGATCTTTTATCCTTTGATACCTATAGTATTCCCAAACTAACTGAAATTCCCTTTTAAAACTCTGATTTCAGGGGTCTTCTAAAACATTTGCAAACTTTTTCTGCAAATGTCCAGATATTAAATCGGCTTCCTGGGTGAAAAGGTTTTTGTTGCAACCACTAATTTTGTGGAGATTTTGTGGGGAAGAAGCAGTCATAGTCACCAAGAAAATGAATGGAATTGGAGATGTTCTAGTAACTATAAAAACAAGCTGTAGATGGGAGTTGGCCTGCTGTCCACAGTTCTGACCTCTGTAATGGTTTTGACATTCTTAAAAAACTCACCCTGATCTAAGCAAGTCTTTGTTTCTAACTTGCCTAGGATTTAGAAGCCTTGAAGTCTCTGGCTTTTCTGAGGGAAGGTGGCCACTGGAGAAAATAAATTTATATGACTCAGTATTTGTGCATGTGCAGTAAGCGATCGCCCCAACTATTGTTACTTAGGATAATATTTTAGTTAAAGGATCCTAAATTGTAAACATTCACTATGCAAATATTTTATAAATAGTTTGGTGATTAGTAAAACTTTTATTTATAGCTGCACATGTATATTTAATATGTATGCATCTATGTAGTTGATTGGGTTCCCTAGAACTCAGTTCAGAGAGTGCCATGTCCTTAAAAGGCAGTTGGTCAGTAGATCTTGTTATCCCCTTCTCTCCAAGGTGGTTGTAATTATGATTTTTGAAATACTGTAGTAACAGTAGCCAAATGAATGCAATATGATTTGAATTATTGAGGTTTTTCATTCCACATGAATCGAGGACCATTGTTTCTATATTGTCCAGAAAAATGAGTCATGAGTAATAGAAATAGTAATGAGGTGATAAAGAAATAGTACCTAATATTCATTGTCTACTCACTAAAATGCCATTAACCATTCTACGTGCTTTCCCTACAAGCTTGGAGACAGTGTGAGTATCCACATTTCTCAGATGAAAAAACTGAGGATTAGCTAGAGAGCCTGTAACCTGAGTCAGCAAGTCTTTAAACTTAGTTCTGGTTTGGCTCTGATCATGTAAACATCTGTTTATTCTAATCTTTCTTCCTAGAAGTTAGTTGCTATCAATGAATTACAGTCTAACAACTTAGCCCATTATGGCATTTGAAGGAGAATTTTTACTTTTTATACTATTATTTCCTTCAGATTAGAATTAAGGAATGTTCTTGAAGTGGTTAAATGCACACCTTGCTCATTAATGATATTTTGGCATGATTTTATTGGTGAGCAGAAGTGGAAAAGGCAATGCACTCCTCATCTTTTATACTTTTTGAAAGATTTAATTGAAGTGTAGTAATATCTTATATCCTAATTTCAAGTTATAGGTTCAT
Source organism: Spermophilus citellus (assembly GCF_964194105.1). NCBI lineage: Eukaryota > Metazoa > Chordata > Mammalia > Rodentia > Sciuridae > Spermophilus > Spermophilus citellus. Next base: position 25,644,214 of record NC_138194.1, on the reverse strand, counting down.
TTTCCATGTGATTTGCATTTGAAAATTAAATATTTTTATATTGTGAACTTCTATCACTAGAGTGGTCCACTACTATATCTTTAAGAGAATTATGGCAAACCTTTTTGCTAGATATGATTCATTATACATTCAGTTTTATTTCACAACATTACTGAGATGTTTGTCCATTTTGATATTATGATATTCAGAATTAGTCTAATGAAAATAGTTATAAATTTTAACACATTTTAAAAATCATGACAAACATTCAGATGTTGGATAGAATCCTTGAAAATAATTGTCAGGGCTATCAGTTACATATATTAACCTCCACTAGAAATGGCTTGGGAAAAGTTTTATGACTTAAAATAAGTCGTATCTCCCCACCCCCTCCTGCCCTGCCATACCGGGAATTGAACCCAGAGGTGCTTCACCACTGAGCCATATCCCCAGCTGCTTTTTTAAAAATTTTTTTAAAAATTAGAGACAGGGTCTAACTGAATTGCTTAGGGCTTCAGTAAATTATTGAGGCTGTCTTCAAACTCGTGATCCTCCTGCCTCAGTTTCTCAAGCTGCTGGGATTACAGGAGTGTACCACTATACTGGCTAAACATTTTTAAGGAGAGGAATTATTAAAATATGTGAAGTCTCACCTGTATATTACTCTTACCTGTTGCATTTCCTAGAAAATACTTAGAGATTGGCTTTGATCCTACAGATTTCTCTAGTGCTTTATTCAATGAAAAATCACTGTGTTCACTGTCAACACTTTGCTTTGTGAAATGTTTGAGTTATTCTGAAATGAGTTTGATGAAGGTGGAAGGGAAAACACTTGAAAAGGTAAAGTCTTTATTTTGCTTTATTTTAATAGCTTAATTATTGATTTTAAGAGTATTTAAATGGTATAAGTATTTGGAGATCCAGACTTTTGACAGTTCCCCTTGTTGTTTTTGCCCCCTGATAGAAAGGTCTGAAGTTTTGTATTGTTTTAACAAAGTAGGCATAGATCTGAAAACTCAAAATGTGTATTTTAACAAATGTTTTAAGTAAAAGATTTTGTAATTCATTTAGCAAGTTGTTTTGGATGAGGTATGAGAACAAGGTAGGATTCTTTTCCCGTGTCCTTGAAATTTCTTTATTCCATTGGAATAATTGTCTAAAATTTCAATGACAGTATCCTGTGGCACCTGATAAACCAGGTGTGCAAATTGTCAGCCCCCACTTCACAGTGTATTGAAGGGGAATGTTGTTTTTTCTACTCTCAGTCAGCTCCTAGACCTAGACTATCCGTCTAAGAGGGAAGCTACAGGGCAAGGCTAGGTCACCCTGATCTCCTAGCAGCTTATCAAAAGAATTATATGGGCAAGTTGGCAAGGTCCCTGCTGTGAACGAAATCATCTGTTCATCTCAAGATGAAGATATTTCAACATGCACCTGTAAAGAAAACCACTGCTAAGGTAAGTGTTTAGAATCCTGGTCTTATTTTGGGCAACTGTTCATGTTCTAAACCAAGATATTATGTGTGTTCTATATTTTCCCATAAATGGTTTTTAGTGTACATCTTAATAAGAGTATAGCAAATATATTTCCTTCTGCATAAGAGAGTCTAAAACATCGGGTGCCTTGGCGCACACCTATAATCCCAGTGACTTCTGTGATCCCTGCGGCTTGGGAGATGAAGGCAAGGAGGATTGCAAGTTCAAAGCCAGCCTTAGCAATGGTGAGGTGCCAAGCAACTCAGTGATACCCTGTTTTTAAATAAAAATACAAAAATAGGGCTGGGGATGTGCCTCAGTGGTCCAAATTCCCGGTACCAAAAATGAGTCTCTGAAAAACAATCTATTGATTTTTCAGGTTTAAATCAATAGATGATTATAAAGCCTAGAGCAAATGAACTTGTGGCTATTACACACATTTCAGGACAGTTGAATTCTTTTTTCCTTTTTTTTTCTGTATACAGATACATTTTTGGTAGTGTAATTTAGGAGTGTGAAGTTTTGCTTTGAAAATTTTCTAAAAATAATAAAATGACTGCCAATTTTCATTTTACTTATTAACATAAAATTACAATGTACTTTTTTGTGTGTGTGATAGTAGGGATCAAACCCAGGGCCTTGTGCAAGTGCTCTACTGCTGAGCTACATCCCTAGCCCCTTATTATATACTTTTAATTCAAGTAAAAATTAGAAAAAGAATTCATGAATCATTCTTTAATTACAAAGTAGTTATAACCACACATGAGTTAACATTTTCGTAGATTCCTTTTTTATTTCCTTCTCAGATTTCATTTTAGATGTGATTGATGTAAACAGGTGGAATTTGGATTTTATTTTAAAATTTGATTTACATATGTAAATTTATAAACGCAATAGTACCATTTGGTAATGAACTGAGAACTTCTGAGAACTTTTTGCTATAATCTTCTAGAGTTTATAGAAATTGTATTTGTTGTTTAAAATATGTCCTTTGCCTTTATAAGTCTGTAGGAATTTAGGTAAGATGTAGCTTTTGGAAGATAGTCAAAACCTAAGGAAGACAAATGTTCTTGTTTTCCTTCTCTCCTTGGAAGACTCTCTAGGAGTTATAATTTACTCTGTTAGAGATAACATCTATATCTTGAATCAAGTAGTTGTTCATCATAAATATAAATGATCTATACAGGTTTATCTGAACTATTTTAATTATAGACTTTTGAAAAAAATCAGCAATATAATTTTGTTCATTCTATAATCAGATTGGTATGAGTCTATTTAATGAAATGCTGTTTATAATAATAACCCATAATATTAGTATCAGAATTTAAGATTCTCAACATTTAAGTTTTTCAACTATTTAAGATTCTTTACCTAGTCAGAAATACTAAAACATCTCTATAAATTATTAGAAAAGTTAATCCATAAACCATGGGCAGGTTTTCAGAAAAATATAACAATGAAATTTGAAAACTTTTGTTCTTAAAATTAATTGTGAAACAGTCATATATGATGGGTAAAAAGCCATAGTTAGAAGTCTAATAAATAATCCCCGATAAAACACTTTATCTCGTAGACATTTTTCTTATAGTACTAAGTTGATAGTGGTACAGTTTTCTTGTGGGTTTGGCATATGGGTTCTCTTACGTTCTACATGTTTTTGGTGCCAACATTTTCTTCCAATTTTATATGTGTTTTTCAATTTTTATGATTTTTGCATCTAGAAATAGTCAATTTTTTGGGGAATACTGTCTTAAGTTCAAGTTTTAAAGATTGAGTGTTCTGGTAAAGAAAATATGCTAAGTAGAAGTGTAAAGACTGCATGCAATTATTAGTATACAAGTATATCATTAGTATTAGTAGAAATTTACTATAGATTTGTTTGTCCTCTGCAGTGACCCTTTGATTGAAGTAGATATACTTTTTCTGATCTCCATCAGAAGGGAAAACATTTGTTTATAAGAATAGTAAGGGTGGCTTATTCAAGATCTTTAGAAAGCTCCCCTGCCCCATGCCTTTCAGCTATATGATATTTATTAAAGGCAAAGGTTTATATTGTTCTTTACTATTTAAATTTTGTGTTTTTGGCATGTTAGGAAAAAAATCATGTATTCTATAACATGAAATTACAGTTATTATAGTAAGAAATTTAGTAAAACATGAGCCATTCTATGACTGTAGAGTGTGATGGGCATATACTTTTCCTGTAACTTTATTTTCTAAGCAAATTCCCCTTCTAGCCTTGAGATTCTCGTGATTGTCATATTTAACTTAACAAATTGGGTTCATATTCAAAGTTGGTAAGTTAAAAAGTTAAAGAGCATTCATGTTTATTCTATGGTTTACTTATTTAGTAAATGTGTTTTGAGAACCTTAATAGGAGATAGAGATAAAAGCACATTCAGAAGAAATATTCAAAGAAGTAGCAGGAAAATACGGAAAATGTTTCAAAAGGAAGAGTACATTAATTGGATAAAGTATTTGAGGCACTTGTTTACCTGTAATAAGTAGAAGGGTAGTTTTTTAGTTTTTTTTTTTTTAATTTGACTAACAAAACAAATGCACACTAAATATAAAACATAAAAATACAAAGTAACTATTGAGATGAGTTTTTTTTTTTTTTTAAACTCATCTGAATTTTATACTTACTTCACTTTGGACTAGCCCTATTTTAAGAGCTTCTGTGTTTTCATGTGGGTAGTAACTACCCTCTTTGATAATGTGGCTCTAGATTATTCTTTCTGAACATCTTTCGTGGCTTATAATAATTTCTCAGGGAACCATTATTACATCCCAGATCTGTCAGTTTCCTTTCATCTTCAGTTTTAAGGAATCTTTTTCCTTTCCTTTAAAGCATTTATCACAGTTGTAATTTATACTTTTATGAATTTGGATTCTTTGATACTTGTTTTTCCCATTGGATGTGGGCTTGAGTATATTTCCCATTGTATTCCCAATCACCACCCACAACTGATTCTCAGTAAACAGTATTTGGCTGAAGGAACTATGCAATTACTACTGTTAGGTAACTTGACCAGTCATGTTTGATTTTAAAATCAGGCACTAAATTCTTTTTAAAACGTTTTTCTGTGATGAGACTATGTAAGATATCACTAAGGGAGAAGTGATTTTACTTGTAATTTGTTTACCTGTAATGGTGTTTTCCTTGGTAATAACAGTTCTGTAACTACCTTGTATTTTAACTAGAAGGGACTTTTTAAAACTATAAATATTATTTTAATATTTTTAGTTATAGATGGACAGAATACCTTTATCTTGTTTATTTAGTTTTATGTAGTGCTGGGGATTGAACTCAGGGTCTCACACATGCTAGGCAAGTGCTCTTCCACTGAGCTACCTCCCCAGCTCCTATAATTATATTTTTGACTTGATTTAACAAATATGATGAGATTAATAACTTAAAATTTTTTGATTGTTTAAATTCCCTGCTCACCTTTATCCTGAAAATTATTTGATGTAAAATATTAAAAATTTAAAGCATTTAAAATGAATTTTATGAGTATGAAAATTTTTAGATAGAACTTATTAAATAACTTTTTAAAGAAAAGAATGCTTGCTACACATTTGATAAAAAAATAAAACTCTGGTTCATAGTGTCTAATTACTTAAAAGCAAAAAATTATATTTTGGCCATATTTTAAAAAACAGTTAAGAGATTGCTATATATAGTCTCATATAAGAGAGAAATTAAATGTGATCCCCAATCTAGATAAGTTTATATTTTTAAAGAATTAAATAAGATTTCATTGTAAAACTGATATTTGGCCTGTATCTTCAAAGAATAGTAAGCATTTATTAAAGAAAGAAGGACAGGGATGGGCTTTTAAGTTAAAGGAACAGTACATGTACAGATACACGGTTTCAAAACACTTCATGTAATGTTTCTCATAAAAAATTAAAAGCAAATAATTCAATCTGGCTGCAGAATATTATGTACAGGTTGGAGAGAGCTAGGGAATGAGTCCAAAGGGGCAATTTGTTGTAGAATCATGGTATTAATCTCTTTTTTTGTTGCTGTATCAGAATACCTGAGTCTGATTACTTAATAAAGAAAGAGGGTTATTTTGGATCATGGTTTTGGAGGCTGAAAGTCTAAGCACATGCAGCAACATTTGGTGGGGGCCTCATGATGCAGTATAACATGGCAGCTGGTGGGATCTTATTTGAGAGAGGTGAGCAGTATATCTGGAAGAGGCCAAACAGTGAGGTGACTCCACTTTCTAACAACTTATTTAGTACTTTGACAGCTAACTTACCCCAATGAGATGGGCAGTTTTCCTTTCTGAGGGTGTTTGCTGATTATCTCCTCTTAGATCCTACCTCTTAAAGAGTTCTACCTCCCAGCATTGTCAAACTGATGATCAAGTTTCTAGCTCATGAACTTTTGGGGGACACATTCTCACCATATCCAAACCATAGCAATCATCAAGATGTCACATGCTATGCCTGAAGGGTTGAACTTATTCTGTGTAGGAAGAAGCAAAATGATAGAAAACAGACCTGCAAAATTGAGCAGTGAGGTGGTGGTTATAGTAAAAGAAATAATGGAACATGGACTAGCTTAGTGTGAGGATGTGGAGATGAGAGAGTAGATATACACTGATTACCCCAACCTTCCAACTTAAACTCTTCCTACTTCCCCTTACCCTGTCTACCAGGTATAAAGGGTATTAAGGACAGCACATAATTCTGGTAAACTTTTCTTTAAATATGTGTTTATAATGTGTATTTTAGTGAATTTTTAAGGAAACTTATTGTAATTATCAACAGACATGATACATATTACAAAGTAAAAGTCACTGTGATTTAAGCTAGTGTCATTTTTTACTGCATGCCAAAGATTTTAATGTAAATTATTTCATTTTCAAATAATAGGTTGATTTTGCTGTATGGTCATATTGACTATAATCAACTAAGAAGAATAAGAATTAGTTTAAAAAGATTACATACCTTATTGGCTTATTGGGGTTTTAATTTATGTCGTATGTTAGTCTTTTCAGTTTTTATCAGAATTTAAGAGATAAAGTAGAAGTCTAGTTAGAATAGTTTGTAAAAGCCTAAGTCTGTGTACCATGAACCAGCACTGTAACCAGGAACAAGTGGCCTGTAGGAACTTCTTTGTTGCTTAGGGAGATTCTAGGGGCCAAAGCAGCAGAAGGAAAACAGTGTTCATTTCACTCTTAATCCAGTTTTGTAATGTTGCTCAGCCAATTTTTATTAGAAAACCTCCTTAATCCTAGTGGTTCCAAGGGATTATGATCAGGACATTGGTCTGTCTGTGTCTGTCTGTCTCCAGATCTCTCTCGCACTCTTTTTTTGTGGTTCTGGCGATCAAACCCAGGCTACATCCCCAGCCCTTGATATCTTTTCTTGACAAAGTTCTGTCACTGTCACCTCCAGCAAAAATGTCAAAGAAAGATGAATACTTATATAAGCCCTTTTCATTTCCATCGGCCCCTGAAGATTTTTGGAAAACATGGTCTAAAGTTGAGAGCCTTTTCTCATCTGTTGATTCTTATGATTCTTATGATCCATCATTTTGGGGGTATCACAAAATTGGTGTTGTGATGGGCTTTGCATTATATTCATTGTTTAAGCTTTAACTGGGGTTTCAGTATGGCTAAAAAAAATAGGCTAATGTTTTGAAAACCTGTACCATGAATAACTGATGAGAAAACAACATACTTAACCAATGTTAGCTTCATAAATCTACTTAAATCAAATTTTATAATCAACCATTTTATATAAATATATAGTTAATTTTGGTAACTTCACTACTTCAAAGGACTAAATTATGGTAATTTTTAAATTAATGTTTTGTTTAACTGAATTAAAATATATTTGTTTTCCCATGCAGATTTGAGTTCTGTGAACCTGCATTTGTGGTTGGTAATTGCCTCCAGATAGCATCTGACAGTCATCAGTATGATCGAATTTATTGTGGAGCTGGAGTTCAGAAAGACCATGAAAATTACATGAAAATATTACTAAAAGTTGGAGGCATACTAGTTATGCCTATAGAGGATCAGGTAACTTCTACTGTCCTTTTGCTTAGTGTCACAGCAAACAAGTTAGTTGAAGATGAGGAGGTGTTCCTTGGTGAAAGTGAAAAATACATTTTACTTTTTAAAAAAGTACTCTTCACAGGTCTATGTGTATAGAAAAAACTTGAAACGGACTCTGAATTATTTAGGCAGAGCAGATGTAGAAAAAAGTCCTGATTGTTGTTAGAGGAGACAGTGGTGCTCGTGCTCCTCCACTCTTGTGTGGCATTCAGCAAGCTGCTTCCTTCTTTGGTTCCCCACCTGGAAAGTGTTGAGTTTTTTTTTTTTGTTGTTGTTTGTTTTTGTTTTTTTATTTTATTTTATTTTTTTTATTGGTTGTTCACAACATTACAAAGCTCTTGACATATCATATTTAATACATTAGATTGAAGTGGGTTATGAACCCCCAATTTTACCCCAAATGCAGATTGCAGAATCACGTCGGTTACACATCCACAATTTTACATAATGCCCTATTAGTAATTGTTGTATTCTGCTACCTTTCCTATCCCCGAAAGTGTTGAGTTGAGTGTAACGACCTGGACAAGCTGTCCAGCATCCATCCTTCATAAGTTCTTTGAACATATTGAAATGAAGTCCTGTTTATGCTTGTTTTGAGCTATCTAACATCTTTAATAGTGAGTTAAAATCTTCATTTAGTACTATCTAGACTCATTTGAAAATATTCTTTAGCTATTTATATGAACATTATTGAATTTATCTTTTCTTGTCTTTGGAATTATGAAGTACAATAAATATATGAAGTACAAATTTATTCAGAAAGAAGGACCTTTTTTTTTTTAATTTTTGTACTGGGTTGAACCCAGGGATACATAACCACTGAGTCACATCCCCAGTCCTTTTTTTTTTTTTTTTTTTTTTGAGACAGTGTTGCTGAGGCTAGGCTTGAATTCATGATCCTCCTTGCCTCAGCCTCCTGAGTCTGGGATTACAAACATGTGTTACCATGCCTGACAAAGAGGACCCTTGAAAATCACATTACCTTTAATGTTTTATAAAAATTCATTTCAAAGAAATATGATCTTTTATATTCATAGTAACCTAAATCTGAGCTGCTTAAAACACTTTGCAGTTTCTATAGTAGAGACCTAGCATGACAGAGTTTATATATCATAGGAATCCCTTGACATCACAATATGTCATTTACACCATTACCATGCACTGTGCTCTGGAGCATATTGTTAGTGATTGTAAAGGCAGAGTATTAAAAGTATTAGTAAAAACACTGCTGGAAAAATACTACTTGAATACTTACAAGGTTTAGACTTTCAGTTAAATAATCTTTTCTCCCCATTTTTCTTTAATGTCTTCCAACATTTAAAATATTTCCTGCTTGGTGTGGTGGCCCACGCATACCTGTAATTCCAGCGGCTTAGGAGGATCACGAGTTCAAAGCCAGCCTCAGCAAAAGTGAGGCGCTAGGCAACTCAGTGAGATCCTATCTTAAATAAAATACAAAATGAGTTTGGAGATTTGACTCAGTGGCCAAGTGCCCCTGAGTTCAATCCCTGGTACCCTGCCCCCCCCCCCCCCCCATTTTCTTATCAATATTTTATTAAACATTAGTGCTATAAAATTTTACAAATACCAAATACAGTAATGGGCTCTTTTTTATAATGAATTGAAGATACTAGTTTAACTTGAACAAATTACATACTGAACTATTTTTTTTCTCCTAGGACTGTTGATGGTTATTTGCTGAGTTGGTAAAACTCCTAGTCATTTTGTGATTGTGTTTACTTGTGAAATATCAAGCCAGGGTTAGAATTAGATTCTAATTCAATAGCATCATGGAAGAGCCTGAAGTCAACTTGTTGGTACAGTTACAAAATATAGTTTTATTAAAATGCTTTAGCCAAATGACTGAATCTATGAGACATATATTTTGGGAGGTAATAGCATGTATAGATTATGGTACCACTAGAAGATATCAGACCTTAAATATAACATGCAGACTCACCTGGCCATGTTTGGATATTTCATTTGGATTGAACTATTCATCTCAAACAGCAAATGTTTTTAATTCCTTTTATATTAATTTATGATTCCTAAATGGAAGTAATGTAGTTGCATTTAACTATAAGTATAGTTCTCACTGGCAATTATTCCTTTAAAACAAAAATTTGACTATAAAGTGATCACATTATCAGAATTAAGCAATTATCTTTTTATTATTCCTTTAAATAGTTAACACAGATTATGCGAACTGGACAAAATACTTGGGAAAGTAAAAATATTCTTGCTGTTTCATTTGCTCCACTTGTACAACCGAGTAAGAATGATAATGGCAAACCAGACTCTGTGGGACTCCGTAAGTAGGTCTTTGAACTTTCTCACTGAATTGTCACTTAATAGTGTTAACTCATACACTTGGGATTTAATAGACTATATAATTATAAAGAATGAGTTAAATGTGCTATAATGTGTTCAGTGGACTTACTTAACATTTAAAAAAAAATAAAGCCCCTACCTTGTGCAGGACATTATGAATTGCCTTCACAGGAACATGGAAAGGGGGCAGGTCAAACCGAAAGTGAACTTATTAATTATAGCTTGTGCTAGAAAGCAACTGGTTGTGAGGAAGAGTATCCACTTTAGGTGTGGTGGTAAGGAAAGCCTTTCTGCTGAGGCAACATCTGATTATAACTGGAAAAGAGATTGCCATGTCAAGACTTAGTGGCAGCATTTTCTATACAGAAAGACAAAAGACTTTAGGAAAAAAAAAAGCTTGAAGGTTCCCATTCTAGGAATAAATTCCAGGGTAATGGAAATTCATTGGTTGGGCTGTGGAGGATGGATTATCATTGGGAAATAGGGGAAACAGGCCAGTTTCGAGTCTTTTCTCATATCTAAGGAGAAAGCTGGATATGGTGTGGCTATTCTTTGAAGGCAGAAAAGTAGTAGACTGTGTGGGAAGTATGGGTGGGGGGAAAAAGGAATCAGTTTTCCCTTGCCGTTAGCTGAGTAATTCCATTACTGTTTGGAAGACTGGAGTGGCATAATTAAAAGTAGATGTAGAAGGAAAAGACATTTTCTTTTGGCCACCTATTAGGTTGGGGTGCCTGTTAGCATAAAATTGGGGTGTCAGATAGTCACATGGGTGCAAACCTACTGTACAACAGAAGCACGAATTGAAAATCTTCAACAAAAACATGGCATTTTAAGCTATAGTTCAATGAAAATGGTTGAGAATGGTTGACTTCATAAGGGGAGAAAAGAGTTACAGAAGAGCTGTTAGAATTGGATCTATGATTCAACAAATTTAGAGATAAAACAGGAAGACAAATTAGTGAAGGGGAGAGACCAGAGAGGTAGGGGGACTAGGTTATACAGGATGTCAAAGATTAAGAAAGAAAAATTTAAAAATGGAGGGAATGCTCACCTTTCTGTAGCTAATACCATCTTGAAAAAGGAGAGTAGCATTAGTTTGACATATATCATGGTTTTGTTAACAGCTAAGTAAAATCCTTTACCAAAAATGAACTTATTGATTTAGTTTGCTTTTATTTCATAGGAATCTGGCTTTATATTTTGTTTTCAATATATTTGTTTTTACTTTCTTTTGAGCTGTATGACTTAGGGACCTTTTAAGATGGTCTCTTAAAAAATTATATGGGGTAATATTAGTAAAATGCTTGTCTCAGAGCCTGGTATGTAAAAATTGCTTAATGAAAAGTGATGTGGGATTTTGAGAAGATCAGTAAATTATACCTGTTTTTCCCTGTCCAAAGTTTTTACCAATAGAGAAATGATAGGGATTGAGATGTCAGCTTTGTTACCAAGAAAACTTACTGGAAGGAAAAAGCTAGGTCTATACCTTTAAGTTAGACAGGCTCACCCACCCAGTTAAGAGTTGGCATTGGCTATACTCCTACCATCAGAGTCTACACTTTAAATACATACATGAGCAGAAACCAATTAGTGTGTGAAGCCTGGGGGAGCACCAGAGTCTCATGTGGTCAGCTGCTGCTTACTGTAACTGTACAAGCCATCCCTATTGCCCTGGAAAGAAGTGAGTGGGGTGAGATACAGAGAAACCCATGGGGCCATGTGGTGTCTCAGGAAGTGTCAATTGCTTGGAGGAGGTATGTTCACCTGACCCTGGATAGTGCTTCATGAGCTATCTTATCTAATGGGAGCCATTACACTTAAGGATTCGTTAAGATTCCTAAATTCTGACTCTGTGCTGTTACTTTGATTTCATCTAGAATGAGATAAGCACTCAGTTCTAAAAAAATTTTTGAAATCGTCATGATTTAGAAAATGTTCTCAACCATTTATTTTTTTAAATGCTTATTGGTTGAAGTCAGCCAAACTCTGAAAGTCAGGAGTTGTATGTTTTCTGTCATAAGTGGAAGCTAGAAAGGATAAAGAAAAGTTGGTGGAGGGATCTCCTAAAAATCCAAGGGATATCAGTGGAGCAGAGGAAAGGGATCAGGGGGAGGGAAGAAGGATGGGAAAGGGAAATACTGGGAAATAATATTGACCACAGTATATTGTTATATCATGTGCATATATAAATATGTAGTAATCCTATTATGTATAATTATGCAAAGTTATAATTATAATGGAATTATATGCTTATTGGTATTATATATTTTGGCTACTTATAGAAAATCCTGAATTAAAGTCTACAAAAAATTCAAATAAAATAGGAAGATTAAAAATAAGAATAATTTTTAAAAAAGCTTATTAAAAGGGAGACTTATTCTGTTAGAAGTGTAAAGCTACTTTGTGGTAAGAGACTTTAAAGGGTAATTCAAAGATCTTGTAACACATACCTACTGCCCATTATAAACTTCTCTTTAGCTTTTTTTCCAACTCTCTATGAAACCTGAAATGCAAATAATTCCAAAGCATCACATTGAGCATGTTCAGCTAGAAACTGTTTTACACTACTGGTCTGGACCTGCCCACTACTATATGGAATGGAGGTTGAAACAACATAAACAAATCCGAGTTCAAATCCTGCTTCTGTCACCGTCTAGTTTTGGTAGATGGACCCATTTTCTTTCTTTATTCTTATGTGGTGTTGAGGATTGAACCCAGTGCCTCACACATGTGAGGCAAGTGCTCTAGAGCTACAACCCCATCCCCGGGATTATGTTTTATTTATTTTTAGACTTTGGAGAAGGATCTTTGGTAATAGTTTTATTTCCACAAGGTTGGAAAGTAGGAGACACCAGTTTCAAGTGGGGCATAGAAAATTTATTTCTCTAAAGTACTGGGAACAGGCTAAAATATTCATTGTCTAGAAGGGTATGTGTACTAAGGGAGATAGGAGTGAAGCAGACATGAGATTGTACCAATTATATGACGTATTGGATACATGTAAAAATCAGTAACTTATAAAACTGTGGTGTTTGAGCTGCTAATGTTATTCACAGCATAACGTCTCCTTGCCATGGAGTAGGTCTACTTGGTGATTCACAGAAAGAAAGGTAGAAGCTTATGTGAGTGTGATAGCTTTACAGTACAGACAGAGGCCAACTATTCAAATGCTGCTTTTGAGTTTTGCGACCAGCTGGTCCTTTTCATGTGATACAAATGTCAAATAATATGAAAGAATATGCAGGGTAAAGTCTCTTTCCTGTTCTTGTCACTTTATCACTTTGTTCTCACTTACCCTGTTTCTAACCTTTTGTTTATCCTTCCAGAGGACCTTTATGTATACACATGGCAACACCACACACCCTCATGCTTTTGACCTCTCTACATTGCCACTTTCCTTGTACCTAGAATGTAATAAGTACCCCAAAACTCAGTTTTAATAGTTTTGCTTTTTCTAAAATTTGCTAGAAAAATGTGTTCTGTTCTATGTAGAAATTAACAAATGTATAATGTTTTCTTTTTTGTGCTTTTTGTTTGTTTTTAGCTCCCTGTGCTGTCAGGAATCTACAGGACTTGGCTCGTATTTACATTCGGCGCACACTTAGAAATTTCATAAATGATGAGATGCAGGCCAAGGGGATTCCTCAAAGGGCTCCACCTAAGAGGAAAAGAAAGCGAGTTAAACAGAGAATCAACACTTATGTGTTTGTGGGTAATCAGCTCATTCCTCAGCCTTTAGACAGTGAGGAGGATGAAAAAATGGAAGAAGATAACAAAGAAGAGGATGAGAAAGATCATAATGAAGCCATGAAGCCAGAGGAGCCACCACAGAATTTACTGAGGGAAAAAATCATGAAGCTGCCTCTCCCTGAGTCTTTGAAAGCTTACTTGACATATTTTAGAGACAAATAACTTATATCAAAAAGAATGCCTACTGATGATTCCTTTAGTCTTGAAAATGTAGTGTTTATTAGGAGTTAAAAGAAAGAGAATTATTTGTTTCATCAGAGTGAATCATAGTGGGAAAAAAATATAACTTGTTTCTCTTAGTAACAGAGATGATGTATTCAGTGATGAAAAAGAAACTCTTTTATAAAATCTATTTTTCTTTAAATCTTGGGAAAATGCTGTTTTAACTCAGTGATTTCAAAGAGGAATGCAGCAATAGTCAAGACTTTGTGTAATATAAGTCCTTTTCTGATTCCCTACAGATTTGTAGAGGTGAGGGTTAGATTTAATTTTATATAAGTAATTGTTAAGCATATATAATCTGATTTGAATTGCAGTTGTTTGCATTTCCTCTATGAAAACTTTCTTATCTAATAAGGAAATCAAATGCTTTGTAGACCTATTTACCTTACTTTTGTTGCAATCACTGTTGCTGAGTTGCTGTAGATATGTTCCGGGCAATATATGAGTGCAATAATAATACAAGATATTGAGTAATTTAGCTTTAAAAAATCCACAAATTTCATGAAATTTTACAGCCCTGCAGCTTTTACTTTTGAATTTATTGCCAAAAGACATGGGGAAAATACCTGCTTCTCTTATAGAGATTTTAAGAGCACAGCAAGTGAATATTAAAGTAGAAAGTATATACTTAATACAACTCAATTTGTATGGACCCTTTACATTTTCAGTATTTAAAAATAACGAGGTTATCTTAACTCAGAATTTTCAAAGGTAGTATATTTAGGATTGTTTTTCTATAGTTCACTGTACAAAGTATTTGGTTTTTTAAAAAAAATCTATCATCCTCTCTGACTATAATAGCATAGAGAAAAGAGTGAATAAATAAGCACGAGTGATCACCACTTTCTCAGCTCCAAATAGCAGGGCCAGAGCAGATATGGTCAGCTGATGCACTTTAGCAAATGGGACTTCTAGCCTATCTGTATATTTAACTTTACAAGATAGGGATAAACTTGCCTACATTTGCTTTGGATCTTTCTAGTGTAAGAAATATTCACAGAACTTGTATGTAGACACATTTGTATTAAAAATCTGGTTCAGAATCATAGTGTAATCTTTGGGACCTACACCATGTGCATTCAACTTCTTCCCATATTTTTCTGTTTCTTTGGTAAAATTATATATTCATTTTTGCTTAATGTTGCATACTTAAGCTACATAGTGTATTAGTGACAAAACAGGTAATGCCGTTATTAGGATTTTTTTTTCCTCTTAAGGCTTGGAAACACTCATTCCTTGTTAAAATGTACAATGTAATATATTTACTACTTAGTGTTAACATGGATCATGTATTTTTTAAAGGGAAAAATTTGAAATTACCATTTATTACCACCAGCATCATATTAAAACAGTTGCTCAGATTTTCTTATGGAAACTCAAATCATTGTATAGTGAAAGACTGTTATCTCTTTACTAAGATTCAAATATTGTTTCAAAAATCTCAGCTCTAGTAATTCCACATATCTAAAACACTTGTTTGGGGTGGGTACCTAACTCAGTGGTGGACCCCTTGACTAGCATGTGTGAAGCCCTGGGTTCTGTGCTCAGAACCAAAAAGACAATAACAAGAAATTGTTTGAAATGATCTAGACACGAAATTGCCCCCAATCATTTTAGTAATGTGAAAGAAAATTTCTTGGAAGGTATTTGTTTTATACTCATGGCTGGGAAATGGAATGGGGGACTCTGAATTTTTTCTTAGATAATCATTAAACTTTTATTAAGAAATCCCCCATCTCATTTCTAAGAAAAAAAATCAGTTTTATGCTTTTGTTATCTGTTACAAATATTCATTTAATTCTTGAGTTGTTTCAGAAGTTTAATCATGAATTCCTGGTACCCACATATTTTTATCTAGAAAACCTAGGAAGAGTTTTCATCTTATCTAATTCCCCACTCCCATTTTTTTAAAAAATTGTTGTTATTTGAGCTGGTGCCAGATACGTAAAAATACACTTTTTTTTTTGTTGATGCTCTTACCCATTTAGTAAAATTTTTGTTAAGGATATATTTGAAGATGGACATTTTCATATTGTCTTTCATTCTGTTGACCTTAGCAAAATATATAGTAGGTTTTCATGATCACTGCTTATTTTTTTTGTCATTGAACTGTATCTTGTGTGTTCTTAAATGCATTTATTTTACAGGTTTGACTTTTATCGTTGACTTTAAATAAAGAGGTAGAAATAAAATATGAAAATTCAAGTGAGAGCCTTCTTATCTGTTATGCAAATATATTGGAATAAGAATATTTTGGGTTTGTGTTTTTAATGAATTCATATTTACTTGATTATAGAAAATTATGCTTTTATCAGTAGAGAAGTAGCAAATGAAGATGAAATAGAAGTAAATGAATGTGATGGGGAATATCATGGAATTTTATAGATAGATAAAACATTAGATATCATCTAATTGAGGCATTTGATTTTGCAAATAAGAAAGTAGGCCTAGAGTGGTGGCATGTTTTGCTAGTTATATAGCTAGTTGGAGAAAGGGCTTGAAATAGTATTCAGCATTAGTGAAATCCCAAGAATCTGGCAATGATACCATAACTACTGAGAAGCTAATTTAAATCTGTACTGCTTACTGGTTGATACATGTGGTTCTGATATTAATAAAAAATAACATACATAGTGATTACAATAAAATACAAAAAGCGTATTGATTTCTAGCTGTTTGAGATAATAAAATTGAAACAAAGCCTGTTGAATCATTGGAAGACTTGGAAAGTCATTTTAAATAAAAAATCACATATAATTAAGCATTATTTTCTAGTGGCCTGGCATTTATTTATTTCTTTTTAAAAAACTTATGAATTTAGATGATCTCAATATTCCTGTGGATGTAGGTGAATTATGGTTTATGGTGGTCCGTGTTTGAACATCTTTGTTCAAACTTCTTTGTGCCTATTGCCAGCTCTGAAGGATGTAGTTTTTTTTTTTTTTTTTTTTGGTAGTGGGTTGGGGGGTAACAGGGATTAAACTCAAGGGCGCTCAACCCACTGAGCCATATACCCAGCCCTATTTTGTATTGTATTTAGAGACAGGGTTTCACTGAGTTTCTTAGCACCTCGCTTTTGCTGTGGCTGGCTTTGAACTCTATCCTCCTGCCTCTGCCTTCCAAGCTGCTGGGTTTACAGGCGTGAGCCACCATGGCCAGCCAAGGATGTCGTTTTTTAAAAATTATTTTAATAAAATACTCACGTATATAAAGTCTTTTTATAAAATACATGTAAAGTACCAGGAATAAGTTTAGTGTAGGTGCATGTGTACATACTGTAAGGTTGGACTACTAGCATAACCAGTGTCTGTGCCCCTTCCCAATCTCAATCCCTCCCTTCTCAGGGATTAAATGAGATTTATCCCTCAGGGTAACTGTTTTTTCTGACCCTGCTTTTTGCTGTTATTTTGCCACTGGCTTGTATTTACACAACCTGTATATTACGTGGCTATCTTCATACTGTATGTATATATTCTTCTGCGGCTCTCTTATTCACTTCTTGCTACTTTTCTGAGGTTAATTTATGTTGTATGCAGTTGTGTTACACTAACAGTTCATAATTTATTCTGTGATGGACATTTTTTTTTGTTCCTGCAAATAGTTTACTCTGAACATTCTACATGTATAGTGGCTGTGAGAGTTTTTTCTTAGGTTGTACATCTAGGGATAGAATTACTAGTAGATTATAGAACATACTTATATTCACTTTTACCCAGATGGTACAGATTTGTTTTCCAAAATAATGAACAATGTATGTTCTATCCAGCTATGTTTAGATTTTTTGGTTATAACACATCCTCACCTATATACACTATAATTTTTTGCCTGTTGGGTAGTGTGAAATATCTTACAAGGACTTTGTTACTTATTAGGTAATGAGTTTTTATTTTTTAAATAATTTCAAGTGTTGTTTTGATTTTAGGTTTCCTTTCTGAAAAAGGAAAACTTTGTCAGTCAAGTCTTATACGTTTTTTTCATGGGTAGTTTCTTTTTAAAGACTGACTTATAGGAGTTCTATTTGTAGCCTTGGTATTATTCCATTGTCAGTTATGTGTGTTGGAAATATGGTTTATTCTGAGCCAAATATGAGTGACCATGGACTCAAGTTACCCCAAATGGCATGTACCACTGTGGAAGAGGTTATGTGATTTATGATAATCACAGAACCAAAGTAAAAAATCAGTGCATTTGGTGATCAAGTGTGGGAACATCAGGTAGGTGGGCTTATGGCAAGGGGGGATCTCTCTTCTGTAGGTTTCAGATGTTACACCGTCTTAGCTTTAGGCCTGCTGCAGGCTAGAGGTCTGCTACGCTTAGTGACACATTCTGAGAAGTTACATAATAGTCATCAGAAGGTTACATCTGATGCAGAAGTGAAGGTAAGTGGCTATCAAAGGGTCTGAGATAATAGTCTCTCAAGTTACAACATTACCTATGTCCACAGCGTTCTGCCTAGGCAGGGTCAAGTAGTCTGCAGGAGATTTTAATAGACATGCAGCTTTTTCAGAAAACTTCATTTTACAGTTCCCCCTGTTGGTGCCATTTTCAGTTTTAAGTTTCAAATTCATCTTTTTACACTTTCAATACAAAGATCGTGAAAATATTATATATTTTCTTGCAGAAGTTTTTATGATTTTTTTCCTTTCACATTTGAATCCACAATATACCTGGGATATTGATCTTTGTGGGGTCAGAAATATGGTCCAGTTTGATTATTATTTTTTTCACTTGTTTGATCAATTGTTTCATGACCAATTTTTAAAGACTTTTTCCTCTCCTGTGATCTACAGTGGTAACTTAATCACAAATTAAGTTTTCATGTATTTGTGCTCGTATCTAGCTTTCTTTTTTATTTTATTAGTTTATATATCCCTCTGCTAAACCACACAGTTTTATTTACTATAGATTTACCCTAATTCTTGATATACTAAGCTAAGTCTCTTCAACTTATGTTCCAGGCATTTCTCCGTTATTCTTGAACCAGTAGACTTTCATGTAATTTTATGAACAGCTTTTCAGATTAGACATAAACACAACATTTTTGGGATTATGCCCCTCTTGCCAATCTTATGATATGAATACATGAATATGGTACTTCTTTCCTTTGGGATCTTATTAAATGTTTTAATAGTTAACACAATTTGGCTCTAAGGTCTGTCATCTTTTGTTAGGTTTATTGCTATTCTTGTGTTCTGTTTATTAAAATGGTATTTTAGACTTTTTATTGATTTTTGTACAATATTTATATCCTTGTCTCTTGTGACTTTTCTAGGTTTTCTACACAGAGACTCATATCTTTAAATAAGTTTTAGACAGTTTTGTGGTGGTTTTTTTTTTTTTTTTGATTTTTTATTTTACCTGATGTGTTTGGGACTTTCAGGACATTGCTAAATAGATGTCTTGAACAAGAACAGCCTTATTTCTTGTTTTATTAACCTTATGGTAATTTTTTTTATATAAATGGCTTGATGTGTCTAAAAATGTACTGCAATTTTTCAGTGTCATTTTTTGTCGTGGTTTTGGTTTTTTTGGGGGTGCTGGTTATCAAACCCTCAACTTCATGCATGCCAAGCAAGCACTCCACTACTGAGCCACATACCCAGCCCACTGTCATGTTCTATTAATGTCAATTGAGTGCATTTTTAAATTGTGTTTTTCAAATCTAATATGACTTAAGTATATTTTTGTGCGTGTGCCTACTTGGATAGCAAAATGATAACTAGTATACTATTTTATTTTCAGCTTTTGTTGTTGCTTATGTTTTAGATGATGTTTCATATAAACAAGAGATAGCTGAGTTTCTTAAAAATTTATTTGTACAATCTTACTTGATGCTTTCTATTGACATTCACTTTAAATATTACTATCAAATGAATTGTTGAGCTATATGCCTACTATATTTTCTATATTCTTTGGATTATTATTCATTTTTTTCTATTTTTATTTTTGAAGTTATATACTTTCCCTCCTGCTATTAGTGATTACACAACATTTTAATGCATTCACTTAATTTATTAATCTTAAAAATCAGTTACTCTCCTATCACCTTAAGTAATAGAACACTAACTCTGAGGTCATCACCTCAAAATGATGTGCTGGCATATGTTTTACTTCTAAAATGTGAAGCTGTATAGCATACCATTGCTGCTGTTTATCTAACCAATGTTAGATTAGATATACTCCCATTTGCACCTGTTTTTGCTCATTATTCCTTCCCTCCTCTTAGACCATCCTAATTTCCTTTTCCCAAGGGTATGTCCTTTTAAGTTTCTGTTAGTAAAGGACTATGGTTGCAAACTCTTAGTTTTGTCTGACAGAAAAAAAGAATCATTTAAAAACTATGTCCATTGTTTATAATATTTTAGATTGACAGCATTTCCTCTAAAGGATTTGTGATTTCTCTATATTTTGTCTTCCATTGTAGTTATTAAGTCAACTGATGGTCTTTCCTTTTGGGGGTCATCTGTCATGTGTATCTGCTTTAAAGATGTCTTAACATTCTTGTCTTTGCATCATTAACCCTTTGTAGTTTCATATAATGTGCCTGCGTGTGAATATCTTTTCATTTTTCCCACCTGCTATTTACATGTCTTGTAGTTGTGTTGAGTTGTTCTCTTTTGTCAATATTCTGGAGATTCTTGGCTACCTTTTTTTTCCCCCTTACAAATACTATCTTGACATTTCCTCTCTGCGTTGAATTTTAGATCATTCAGATATATTCATGGATCATCAGTTCTCTTTTATGTATTTATGTATTTTTGGCATGAGGGATTGAACCCAGGGCCACTTTACCAGTAAGCCATATCCCTAACCCTTTTTTATTTTTTATTTTGAGAGAGAGTCTCACTAGGTTGCTTAGGGCCTCACCAAGTTGTCTGAATTTGTAATTCTTCTGCCTCAGCTTCCTGGATCCCTGGGATTATGATTGTGTATACAATACCTGGCACCAATTCTCTTTTAAGGTTGTTTGAAATTTGCTGGTAAACCCATTTAGTGAGTTTTACTATCTGCTTTGTTTTCTAGTTCTGCTTTTTTTTTTTTTTAAGATCAGCTGGGTTGTTTAATTTATTAATGTGTTCAGTTCTCTAAATGATACAAGTCAGGAATTGGTCTTCATTCCCCTGGTTTTAAAGATTAAATACCCAAGAAACGCATAGAAAGCAAGTTTCATTTAAAAAGAGACAAATGCAGGGATAGCAGACTTCTTTGGA
Source organism: Spermophilus citellus (assembly GCF_964194105.1). Taxonomy (NCBI): domain Eukaryota; kingdom Metazoa; phylum Chordata; class Mammalia; order Rodentia; family Sciuridae; genus Spermophilus; species Spermophilus citellus. The sequence goes on along the minus strand of NC_138194.1, from coordinate 25,623,163 downwards.
GAGAAGAGGGCCCAGAGGTGGTTGCCCTCAGGAATGGGTGTGTCTTGCTCTTTTATAGACTCCCAAACCTCCCACCTTTTCTTCTCTGTGTACTTGTCTAAGGGCCAGAAGGAGCAGCTTGGGGTAATCCTTAGCAATTCCTTGTGCAGGGAAGAGGTTAGCTATTAGCAACCCATTCTCTTTTCTTTGAAAACTAGCCTTCCTCTTCTTAACCTCCATCATTCATTACCTACATTGACTGCCAGACCTTCAGCTGCTTGCCTCAGTCTGTTGAGAAATGTGATATTTCCTGTGCATCCTGGACAGAAGGCCTGCAGGCAGATTGCTTTTTGGCAAAGAAAGCATGTGGGGAATCAGTACAATAGGCTCATTTCATTGGATTATTCTCTTCACCTCATGTACCCACCATCCTCATCTATTTGTCTCCTTACATAAACATATGGAACTTAATTATTTTGTATTCCTTGTGTGATTTCATGTGTAAATTCTCATGATGTTTCCATGGTTAGCACTTACAACTTTTGTAGTTTGTGGGTTTTGACTGAGTTTGTGTTGTACAACTTTGACCATGGGACTCTTTACATCCTTAATTAGGTCTTCTGGACCACTCAGGTGGAGTGGGATGATCTAGACCTGCACTAGAAGGCTACTTTGGAGTTATGACAGCTCCAGGGAGATTTTACTTGCTGCCTCCCCACTGTCAAGCCTTGAAATAGGCAGTTTTCCTTGTTTTGTCAGGGTGAGTAGGTGGGTAGGCAAGGGCAAGGGTGGGAAGTGTTCCCAGTTTATTTTTAAGATACAGCTCTGGGGCTATACAGATTTTTCCAGGTGAGACTCCCTGCTTAGTAGAGGGGTTTCTATTCTAGTACCTCTCCTATTCCAGTCCCAAAGTTAATTTCACTTAGTTATGCAAATAACCTCAAACTGGACCAGCCTTCAGTGTTTACTTAGCCTTATGGACTTCCCACTTCACTTCATTTTTGGACTTTTGTAAACACCTTGCTAATTAAGTCATGGCACATAAATGCATTTTCAAAAACGTGTTAAATATTTTATCTAACACATTTAGTTGTCCTAAGGTACTATCTGAAGGGCCATGTAATGGTGTGATGCTTGTTCTTACCCTTCCAAAGCCCTGTACTCAAAGTCAGTAATCAGTGTTCTTTTCCCCCCAGTTCAATGTTAACATAGGCTTCTAAATTAGAAAGATTTTAATCTATCCTTCTGGACCTTATGAGTACAGATAATATTTATTATATTTTTGAGCTGAAATTGTAAGGCACTAACCTGCCCATCTTATTCACATTTTCCAAATCCAACACTGACAAGTAGTAATTGTACTCGTAGTAATTGTATGAGTACAGTTGAAAGGAATTTGCTTTTTAAAAAAATTTTTTTGATATACTTTGACAATAAAACACATTAAAAATGCCAAGCATACTTAAGGTTTATTTAAAAGTCATCCTGTTCACATAAATTAGTTTGGTTCTTTCAGTCTTTTTGTATTTTAAGCCCCCAAACATCACACATGTAGATGTGAGCATTTTGCCAAAAGAGGGCAGTATTCACCTACAGAAGAATGTACACAGCCTGAAGAGACTATTGTGGAAGGATGTATTTATTTTTTCCTCTTAAAACTGATAAGACTCCACAGAACTCTGCATTTACTATATTGGATTCCCAGTCTGATCACCTGGGTTTGACCATAAAAGTTTTAATTTGTATTTCTATTCTTAAAAAGAGATTTGTTGGAAAACTTTAATTCTTTAAAGATAAAATCAAATCAAGACTCCCCCCACTCCTTTTTAATATCTGCTTAACAGAATGCCCAGAGTATAAGTGTTTAACTATCAATCCTGTTCTTCCAGACATCCTCAAAGAGGGGCCCACTCACTTCCTGGATATGCATGACAATGACAAGCCATTCTCCAGCCAGCACCTGCACTACTTTACATAGTTACACGTTTGTCCACCAGTTGTCTGTCCTACTAGTATACGAGATCATGGTTTCAAACATACAATTTTAAACATTAAATATTGAAGAAAAAATCTGAAGTAGGCAGTTTGAATTTTACCTGAGTGAAATGTGTTGGGTTTAGGGGTAGAATATAGAAAAAGGAGGGAAACCATGTTCTTCAGGGCACCGTTTGCAGCAAGGTAGGAATTCGTGCACCTAGATCAACTCATTAGAACGGCCTGCCCTTTTAGGATTTGGTAATGTTATCAGATAAAAAGAAGGAAAACTGTTCTGCCTGGATTCAATAAATAATTAATCAACCTGAACTTCAAAAGGACAGCTAGGGGCTAAGAGGCTGGGGCTTACATAAAAAGTGCAGTGGAAGCAACTTTGGAAAAAGTTTTTATTTGCATCACGCTGCCTACAGAGCCTCTTGCACTCACGAGTCCCCCTTGTCCTTGGGAGTCTGATTTCTGCTTTAGAGCCGCCCCCTGCCTTCAGCGTCGTAATGTGATCTCTCTCCTTCTGGATTGGCCAGGGGGTGCCTCTTCCCTGGGAGCTGCTTTCAGGCACTGCTCCCAAGCCTGGTTTAGCCCAGCCCCGACTATCCCCACCACCACTGCTATTGCTGCCACAGCTGCTGCTGTCCAGCCGCGGATGGAGCAATGGAGCCCAGACTCCTCTGCTGGACCACTTGCTTCCTCCTGGCCAGCTGGTGTCTGCCAGTGCTGCCCTGCCCCAGCCGGTGCCTTTGCTTTAAGAGCACCATCCGCTGCATGCACTTGATGCTGGATCACATTCCTCAGGTACCACAGCAGACCACGGTCCTGTAAGTTCACACAGATCTCCCCAAGCCCTCTTCAGCCATGCTCTATTGCTTCTTGGCTGGACTGAGTGTAACTCCTTTTAATTTAGGATTTCTGATACTCTCCCTGCTCGCTTACTTGGAAGAGTTGTTTTTTTCCCCCCACTTAACAAATAACTTCCTAGTTCTGCTCTGTTAGACTTTAAATTGTGAGACATGACGAGTTGGCGTGGGTACAGTTCTCTTTCTCAACATCTTCAAGAACTTAACCACTGAGAATTCTCATCTTTCTTTTTCCTTCCTCTCCAAAGGGTTCTCTCAATCTCCCAAATCTTTGGGACTCTTAATTAGATGTCTGTCCCATTTGGAAAGAATGAACTTAACTTCAAGAATGTAGTTCCATTTGATTATGTGCTGCTCTCTGCTTCCTAGGAGTGTGATGTCCTCACTCCCAGCACTTAGTCACTATCTGCCCCAAACAGTTCTTCAAATGGTCCAGCATAGCTCTCAATACTTAGTAGACTTGGTGAGCAGCTACTTGACTAATTTAGCATTTAGGAGGCATTGTAGAATGGTAGAATAAACCAAAATTTAGGAGTCAAACAAATCTGAATTCAAATCCTATCTCATTGTTATTAATATTGGGATAAGAGCAGTATAATTGATACTTAAATATATTTATTAAAGAATTAGTAGAGCAAATCTCTTATTATAACTTTCAAGCTTTATGTTACAAGAAGGGGAGGGGATGCTGAAAGACCATGCAATTTCAAGGGCTTTACTTGGGCAAAGATGAAGTTTTTGTGATTGCATCATGTCTGTGGAAGATAGAACAGCTGTCAGAGTTTTCAAGTTTTCTCTTGGGCAGAGGGAAATAGCTCCTGGAATTTGGAGATATTAATGTCTAACATCATCACTGTAAATTTTTCTGCCCTAATCATGAAATAATTCTTGATAATGAAAAGTCCAAGTTGCATAGAAAATGACATGTATGATTCATAGATTTTTATTATTGCAAAACATTTTTTTCGTTAATCTTATATGCATACAAATATGAAGTAAGTCTTAACTGTAAAAATAGCAAGACATTCTCAAGCCTAGGGCCACTGCATATGGCTGTGTAGACAGCTCTAGAGGTGCCTTTAAACTCAGAACCATTCATTTGTCATTTTGTATCCACAGCTTTCTGGCAGATAGCAGTAAAGCCTTAGAGAAAGGGCAACTTGTCTAATCAACCAACATGACATTAAATAAAATGCTAACTAAGTAAGGTCCAATCTCTATCTAAAGTGTACTCCCTAGGTGTTTCAAAGAGCAGCACCCATTAGGTACTTCCAAAGGCGATTAACTGTAAAGACATCAGTTAGAGGAAACCTGCTACCATGTGAAAAAGAAAGCTTAGACTCTGAGCCAGTTATCCTCTGTCTATAGTCATTCCTACCAAGTGTGTGGCCTTGTGCAAGTTGTCCACATTTCTGTCTCAGCTTCTGAAACTGTGAAATGGGGATTCAGATTGTGTTCACCTGTTATTTTGTGATTTTGGGGTTGGGGTTGGGGGAGTACTGGAAATTGAATTCAGGTTTAAACTCAGAAGTACTTGACCACTGAGCCACATCCCCAGCCCTATTTTGTATTTTATTTAGAGTCAGGGTCTCACTGAGCTGCTTAGTGCCTTGCTTTTGCTGAGGCTGGCTTTGAACTCTCGATCCTCCTGCCTCAGCCTCCCCAGCGGCTGGGATTACAGGCATGAGCCACCTGGCACCTGTCAGTTATTTTGAAGATTAAATGAGTTAGTGCATTTTAAATACTTGGGAAATTGTCTAGCCCTGGTAAGCACTGTGAAGTTTTAGTTGTTATCATCATATCTACAATTAAAGACAGGAGTTATAAACTCAAAGACCTCCAAGAACCTGGCTGGTTAATTTGAGGGGTGTCGGGTGAATGAAAAACTACTGTGTGAGTAGAATGAGGGAGAACCATTGGCCTCAAGCTTGGAGTGCATGGAGACAGTTGGGAGCATGGAAGATAGTGATAAAGGCAGTCTGGTCGTATTTTTTCAAGAAAATATGGATGTCAAAAATAAAATTCTTGCCAGGTGTGGTGACAACTGTAATCCCAACTACTAAAGAGGCTGAGGTCAGAGGATTGCAATTTTGAATCCAGGCTAGGCAACTTAGTGAGAGCCTGTCTCAAAGGGATAGGGACGTAGCTCAGCGGTAAAACTGACCCTGGGGTTTAATCCCCAGTACAAAACAAAACAAAACAAAACAAAATAACTAAAACCAGAAGAAGAAGAAAGGAAAGAAGGGAGGGCGAAACTCCTAGCTTTTAAATATTAGTAGCAAATAAATTTTTAAAAAGTGAAAGGCAAAAATATCCAAGTTCATAAATGCTTTTAGCTGAAGGCCTTCAGTTTGTGACTGCTATTAAAGAAATGGTGCAAAAGCTGAGAAATGAACGTAAAGCCAATATAAATTGGTGTCCTGCTCCTTTGGGGCTAAAAATCTTTGATATACAATTATATTTTTATGTAAGCAATTTCATGAAGGACCACCACTGATCTCGTTAAGAAAAGATTTGTGAAAAAGCAAAGCCAGTCAACCTTTGAAAGCTAAGGTGAATGAATGCTGGCTGAATTTTTCCTAATAGAAGCATCAATAGTTTCTGTTAAACCACACTTAAATTTATATGTATTGTCACTCTAACATGAAAAAACAATGTAAATAACATATTTAGCACTGCGAATGGCCAAAGTGGTTAGTAAATACTAATTAGTAGTATTGCTAGAGTTTTCTTGATTTTCTTCATCTTTAAATGTTTTTACAGTTTTAACTTGAGTACAGAAAATATTTTCCTTATCCATAGACAAGAAAACTTAAATGTTTTTAAAGATTATGTTGATCAAGATTATAAGTTCAGAAAGATACAAAACTATCCCCTTAATTTTAATTTGATTCCATCTTATGTTAGTCAACTTTTCAACTCTGTGACAAAAATACCTGAAAAAAAAAACACAAGGAAGAAAGATTTATTTTGGCTCATGGTTTCAGAAGCTACAGTCCGTGGTCAGCTAACTCCATTGCCTTGGACCTGACGTGAGGCAGAGCATCATGGCGGAAGGGCAAGGTGGAGGAAAGTGTCATCTCATGGCAGCAGGCAGATGGTGGGGGAGTAGGGGGCTGGGCACAAGATATACCCTTCCAGGACACACTCCAGTGACTATGTCCTCCATTGAGACCTTACATTCTGTAGTTTCCACCACCTCTCAATAGTCTACCCGATTATGAACCCTTGAAGGTGTCACTCCATCAGTGAGGTCAAAGCCTTATCTAAGCACTTCTGCAAAGTCTCACCTGAGCGTTGCTGCACGGGGGACCAAACCTTTGCAGGGACATTTGAGATTCAAACTATAACACATCTATAAAGATGGCATTGTATATTCCAAACTAATATCCCTTACCATACAGGAGACAACCATTTAGAAAATCTCAATCTTCATACTATGAATTTCAGTATAGAAAAATATTTTAGAATCATCATTTGCAAACTACAAATTTCTAAAAATGAGCACAACATTTTAAGGGAGACTGTTCAGTAATCAGAAGCAGTATTGTTTGATTGGCTTTAGTTGATTCCACTTTATCCCGAGGCCACTAGGTTGTACTTTCCAAATCTTAATTACCAGTTAAGAAATGTGATGTTTTTCACTAACCAACCTATGGAATCAATTCCATATCCAATACCTAATGCCCAATAGGGACTGGTTAAAATGTGGTACACATAATCAATGGAACATTATTAAACCATAAAAAGAAAATAAAGTCTTGTCATTTCAGGAAATGTGGTTGGAACTAGGGGATGTTATGCTGAGTTAAATAAGGCACAAAAAGATAAATGTCGAACCTACAAAACTGTTCACTTATATGTCAAACCTACAAAAACTGATCTCATAGCAGTAGAGATATACCTGGAAGGGTATACCTCTCATAGTAGAGAGCAGAATAGTGGTCACTAGAGGCTAGGAAAAGTAGTGGGCACAGAGGAGAGGGAGGTTGGATCAGTATACCAAAATACAGTGCCATAGGATGAAGAAGTCTTAATGTTATACTTCACAACAATTCACTATGTATTTTACAAAGAACTAGAGAAGAAAAGTTTATAGGTTTTTAACATAACAAGTGATAAATGAATGTTTAAGGAGAGGGAAATGCTAATTACCTAATCTGATCATTACACAATGTACATATATTGAATGATTTCAGTGTACCGTGTAAATATGTACTATTAAAACTCCTTTAAAAAATAAAGACATGAGATGTTCTTAGGATTCCCAGGAGTGGGAAGATGCAGAGGCAGATGTGTTCTGTCACTACAAATGGAACATATTTTGAAAACCATCTTGATCACATTAGAAAAATGTATAAGCTTAGGGCTGTTTTTTTTTTTTCTTTTTTTTTTTTTTTAAGAGAGAGAGAGTTTTTAATATTTATTTATTTATTTTTTTAGTTCTTGACGGACACAACATCTTTGTTTGTATGTGGTGCTGAGCATCGAACCCGGGCCGCACGCATGCCAGGCGAGCGGTTACAGCTTGAGGCACATCCCCAGCCCCTTAGGGCTGTTTTAATGACTGAGGATTTGAGGATTCCCCCCCCCCATTCTTAAAAACAATTATGGGGTACAGTGGTCGTGTGTTTGCCTAGCATGTGCAGGGCCCTGGGTTCAGTGCCCAGCACTGCCAAACAACAACAACAACAAAAAAAAAAACAAAGCAAAACAAAAAGCAAAACTATGTTGAACATAGAATCCTAATCATTGAAGTGAAGGCATTTTCTTTATGTAGAAAGCATGCCTTGCCCTCAAATAATACAAAACTCAGGGAAAGGTGGGGTTGGGGAGTGGAAAATGACTTAAACTCAGATATGAAAGAATGGATTTGGCTGATAGAATTTTCATCTTGTTCAAGAAGGATTTATTCAGTTCTTTTAGCTAGACTTTTGTTTTTTTTTTTCATCTAACTCTCTGAGGTTACTTTGACCTTTGAAACAAAAATTTTCATAACTTTTTATAACTGATGTCACTTACTGGCTTTGAGTGATCCCTCCACAGTAGTGAACAGGGATGAATTTTCTGGACCTGCCCCCAATCTGGTGTTATTGAAATGAAGGCTGACAGGACCCAGATGAGCTCTGTCCAAACTGAAATGTCCACAGTGGTACCTTTGGTACCGGTTAGGGAGAGAAATGGAACTAAAAGTTGGGTCTCTTTCACTATGAAGCTTTCTCTTTAGTAAGTCGGGATAGATTAACAACTGCAGCAAACAACCCCACCCTCCGGGCGACCACCTGTAACCCCACTGCCCTTAGGCCTCAGGCCTGTGCAGTACTGGGAGGTGGGCTGGGGGAGGCCCCAAGGAAGCTGGATAAGGGTTGATGGAGCCCAAGCAGGAGAGCCGTGAGGGGAAGGCAGGCAGGTCGAGCGGTGGAGGCCCGGCCTAGTGGTACTGCTGGCTGGAGCGTAACTCATCCTGGAAATCTGGATATCATCCTGATGGAAACAAATGTACAGAATTTTACACTTGGGAGGTTGCTGATGCCAGGCTCCATGTTAGTGGTCCTGGGATTTCCTATGACCTTACATGGTATGAGCTGATGAAATTATTGGAATATGACAGAGTTTCCTACACTAAACTTCATTTCCGTCCTCATTTTAGTCTATAAGTGAGGTGAGTGAAGCATTATGGGAATAACAGCTTTGACTGTAATAGGAGGCAGCAAAACTGGTCCCTGTTCTAGTTGAGTAACTACTACACATGTGGAAAGGCAAAGAGACTGGTGTGAGAAGAACCTCTTCTGTTTTGCATTTATGGAGTAGCATCTCCTTTGTCAAGTAGATTGGTAATGCTGAGAGCAAAATTAAGTGACAAAGAGGAGGAATAAAATTGTAGAGAGAATTTGTTCAATTTCCCCCCCCGGGGGGGGGGGCATCCTGTGTAGGAGGTAGGGGCTCAGAGGTATGCTCAGTTGGGAGACACTTGAAGAGATGCAGTCATCAGGGAGAGGGGTGTATGTTAATTAAGTCAAAGGGAAGAAGTCAGATTTCCTGGGGGAGGGGAGTTAGAATGAGAAAAGGCTGTTCTCTCTGATATGCAGATGCTAGCACACAATAAGGAGGTGGGGGGTGTCAACATACTTTATATATAACCAGAGATTTGAAAAATTGTGCATGTAATAAGAATTGTAATGCATTACGCTGTCATTTATTTTCTTAAAAAATCAATTAAAAAAGGAATAGTACTTTGGATTAGACAAAGGGGAATGAAGGGAAGGGAGAGAGAATGGGAATAGGAAAGACAGTAGAGTGAATGGAACACAACTTTCCTAGGCTCACATATGAATACACCACCAGTGAAACTCCACATCATGCACAACCACAAGAATGGAGTCTTAATTAGGATAAATCATACTTCATGTGTATATAATATGTCAAAATACATTCTACTGTCATAGGCTGGAACTCTGGCAAGCTCTGCAGGAAAGGAAAAAAAGAAGAAAGGAAACAAAAAAAAGCACAAAAAAGCCCAGACTGATAGTCCGGCTGTGAAGGCCCTGCACTGCACAACTCCCAATCGTGTAGTCATGCCACGTGGTGAGCCTGGAGAAGAAAGAAGGAGAAAACAGAGAACACAGAAACCGAAAAGTAGGAGGAGTACTAGGAAAGAGAATTCTTTGTATTTCAAAAGACAGGAGAGGTGATCAAATCTGGCAGAAGTTGGTGTAGCAGAGTACAAATTTTGCCTCTAAGACATTGGAACAGAAGGAGAGGGTCAAAGGGGTTTTGTTTATTTTATTTATTTTTTTTAATGGAGAGAGGTGGTTCTTCCTTATAGGAAAAGGAATGAAAATAGTGTAGGAAGAGGGAGGATGTGAGGGAAGAGAGATGAGTAGGGTTTTTTATTGGACTTCTCAGTTCAAAAGGGAGCTGCTAGTAAGGCATGAGTATATTACACAAGTTAACTGGAAGCCCAGAGTCTCCCTGGGTCAGGCAGGCTGCAGACCTCCTGACTCAGTGGACAGATGGGAGACCTCCTGCCAGCAGGGAGCCAAGACATCTGGAGGCTATCGTGGCTGCAGCAGATGGCCTTCCCCAGGCCAAGAGGAGCCCGATGCAAGGCAGAGAGAAACCAGCAATATGGAGAACAGCAGATGTTCAACTACTTGATGTTTTTGTGATTTTTTTTCCTTCTGTAACAATGATATCTTTCACAAATAATTTTAACCAAGTGTTGTTTTACTTAATGAAATGTTAAATTAGTTGCTGATGGTGATTCAGGTTTGAATGATCTAAATGTTTATTAAAAAAAAATGAATAGGTACCAGTAGGACTAAACCATCCTGGTGAGTTCCTTACTTAGTGCAAAAATGTTCCTTTCTGCTCTGAAGTCCAGGGCCTGCTTCTCAGGACATAGGGGAGAGATGTGTCACACAATCCTCTGGCTATTGCATAAAGGTGACCAGGTCTGACCAAAGTTGAAATCACAGGACACTTTCCACATTCAAAAGGAAAGCATTTATTTATTTGAGGTGGGTCCTGCTGTGTTACCCAGGTGGACCTTGAACTCCAGACTCAAGCAATCCTCCTGCCTCACCCTCCCAAGTAGCTGGGACTATGTACAGGTGTGTGCCTCTGTGTCTGACTAACAAAAACTTTAAATGCGCCTTTCTTTCAGGCAATAGATGAACCATAAGAAATGACAAAGGTTTTACTGTCAAACTCTAGACTCTGCCATGAAAAGCTCATATATTTAAAACAAAAGTTTTATATTTAGGGGCTGGGGATGTGGCTCAGGCGGTAGCGTGCTCGCCTGGCATGCGTGCGGCCCGGGTTCGATCCTCAGCACCACATACCAACAAAGATGTTGTGTCTGCTGAGAACTAAAAAATAAATATTAAAAATTCTCTCTCTCTCTCTCTCTCCTCTCTCACTCTCTCTAAAAAAAAAAAAAAAGTTTTATATTTAAAGCCTACCTTGTTTTCCTGTTCCTGGTTGGTTTGGATAACTTTGTCCATGCTCCCATGCTTCATCTAAGTAGAAAAACAAAAACAAAAAATGAAATAACCCAAATTACAAAATATGTGATTTTTTGGATTTTGTTTGGATTAAAAAAAACACTTAAATATGGTTTCAGTGAAAAATACTATAAAAAAATTCTCAAGTCTGCTAACTTCATTTTTTTCTTAAACTAACAGAACCCAAAGTCCTCATTTAACCTCAAGTGCTGCAGAATGCTAGTGGTTAGATACATAATAGACATCTGTAATATTGTGTGCAAATGAGTTCCAAGAGGAAGGATGTCTAATTCCTTCCTTCCTTCTTCCATCTCTCCCTCCCTCCCTACCTCCTTCTCTCCTTTCCTCCCATCCTTTCATCCTTCCCTTCCTTCCTTCCTCAATGCTAAGGATTAGATGCAGGGTTTCTGTTATGCTAGGCAAGTGTTGTCCCTCTGAGCTAAACCCCTAGCCCTAGGATACAGATCCTAAGATTCATCTACTCATCGTCAGAAGTGTGAGCCCCATGCTTAGTGAGATGAGGCAGTGGCCTACATGCATTGCAAAAAAACCGTAGAGGTCGCCCAAAGATAGACTTCCCAAAGTTTACTAGTTCCTGGCATTTGCCATGAACTGCCTTTGAGTTTTATCAGATAAGACTCCTATGAAAAAAAACCATTTCCTCTTGCAGGAATATGATCTTCTTGCCAATTAAATAGGATGACTTCATCACCTTATTAAATGAGTACCTACCAGAGTCTTGCCCCTGATACAATTAGAACATAAGTGGATTATGTTTTGCTTTTGGTGCTGGGTATTGAACCCAGGAACATTTTATCACTGATCTACATCCCCAGTCCTTTTTAAAATTTAATTTGGGACAGGGTCTTGCTAAGTTGTGCAGGCTGGATATAAACTTGTGATGCTCCTGCCTCAGCCTCCCAAGGAGCTGAGATTATAGGCGTGGAGACTATAGGCACGCATCCCCCCTCCCCAGCCCAGTATGGATTATGTCTTATTAAGTCACAGTAGTAAATCTGGGGACACAGTGCTGCTCTTCCTGCCTGAGATGAATCCACACCCAACTTCCTGAGCTCAGTCCCTCCTGCTTGTGCTACAGAGGTCAGCTCTGAGTCCACCTCAAAGAAGATTCCTCCATCTTCTTTGGCTCATTCCCAGTCTTCATGAAATGCCCTCTGGTTTTACCTGAATCATTGAACATGCCATGTGGAATAAGTATTATTAACCTGTCTTCCTGCCATACCGAGTCTCCGCTGGACTGTGAAGATAGACAGCATCTTTTATCTGTACCCTTAGGGCTTGTCCCCAGAAGATGTTAACTACAGAAATGAACCCTTTGGCACAGTGAGGGGTGCTGAAGGTGTCACACCTTGGACAGTTTTATGTAGAATTCCACTCTGGAGCTGCAGGCCACTGTGTCTAGCAGTGGGGACTCTCGGGACAGAAACAATGTTGATTGTGACTCTGACCTAGTGCTTCACCACCTATGTGGAGGATCACTCTCCTGGAAAGGGCGTGTGGTGTGGCTGAGGAAAATAGTTCCCCAAACAAAAGTCCCTGGGGAGAATGAGGCAAGGGAGGAAACAGAATTAGAGGCCAAAAATTCTGACAGACGGACATAAAATTTTTTCGTGGTGATGTATGTGGATGCTTAACCCTGAAATGCTGTGAGGGGCTGGGTGTGGGTAGGAGTCATTGTTTCTCTGCTTGGTGCCTTGGTTTCAACCTGGGGTAGACAGACTGTGAAGTGGTTTGACCTGGATCAAGACACCTTCTCTCCTAGAACTGTTTCCTTTCTGGCTTACCCTGCCCTGTTACAGAGACAGATTTTTGCCACGGACTTTATTTTGGCCATCTCTAAAGTTGAGCACAGTTGGAAAGCAGTTGCAATGTGGAGAATTTACTTTTAAAATATTCCAAGTTGGCTAAATACAGACACCAAATGGGGATTATAATACAGTCCCTAGGGGGAATCCTGGACGTTCTCATAGTACTGTCCCAAGGAAATGGTACCATTAATCATTATCCTTTTAAACTTACCAATATTAGTTCTAGTAATATTTGTTTTATTTACTCATGCCTTACATTTTCTCATTAAAGACATCAAGTGTCTGGGCTGGATGGTAGCTCTGTGGAAGAGAGCATGTGTGAGGCACTGGGTTCGATTCTTGGCACCACATATACATAAATAAAATTAAGGTCCATCAACAACTAAAAAATATTTTAAAAAAAAGGTATCAAGTGTCTGCTGTTTTCAGTTAAGGGCAAAGGTAAAAATCAATGTTTCCCATCTACTTTTTAAAAAATATTATTTTCTCTTTTTGTACTTGTTTTATTTTTGATCATATTTTTCTCTGAATCATTGTCTATCTGAATCCTAGCCCATATACATTATTATATTAAGAATGGAACTTATGGGGCTGGGGATGTGGCTCAAGCGGTTAGTGTGCTTGCCTGGCATGCGTGCGGCCCGGGTTTGATCCTCAGCACCACATACAAACAAAGATGTTGTGTCCGCCGAAAACTAAAAAATAAATATTAAAATTCTCTCTCTCTCTCTCTCTCTCTCTCTCTCTCTCTCTCAAAAGAATGGAACTTATACGAAGAAATCTTCAAGACTGAGATGTACCTCAGGGGTAGAGTGCTTGCTTAGCATGTATGAGGCCCTGGGATTGATCCCCAGCACCATAGAGGAAGGAAGGAGGGAAGGAAGGAAGGAAGGAAGGAAGACAATATAGGTCATTATTAGGCACTGATGGATTTTACATATGCTATTGAATGCCCATTTGCCATCATCTAGTAAAACAGGAAAAACTTGGTACAATATTATGCAAAACTTCTTGTGTACCTTTTTGGACTTTTTTCCTCTGATGGATTTGAAAAAAACAAGATCTGGCCGGGGTAGTAGAGAGTCACCTGACTGAAGTTATCATGGGTACACTTGGTTTCCCCAGTCCCTGGCTGCTCCCTCAGTTTAAGAAGGGCTTTTTGTTTTATAACCTTCAAGTTCTGAGCAGTTGCAGTTGTTCTGTATACGGCACAATCCTGAAGGATCCCGTGTCGTGTCTGTGAGGTTTGGATGGCACCTCCCACAGTCCTGGCCAATTTGGACCACACAGTTGTGAATATGATTCTAATCACGCTTAGAATAAATTCCAACAAAGGCATATGACTGTTCTGGCCCCAGAGCCACCACTATATTTTAGCAAGCTGCTTGGTGTAGTGGAAAGAGGAAATTCTTCCAAGTTCTTACTGACCATAAAACAGTTCCTAGTTCTCTTAGCCACGAACATCATAGTTCTGAACAAAGTTTCATACCAGTGGAAACCATAGCTTGTACATTGTGCATGTTTTTCAATGTCTATCTTGCATTTATCAGAACTCTGAGATGAAGGGAGATTCAGGAAAATTCTCCCTTCATTTTTCCATTGGGAGGTATGTTTGGGAAAGAAGGAGAAATCTCTTAAGATTTAGAAATTAGATAAATAAATCTTAATCTAATTTGATCTTAATCTTTGTTTTTGTGTACACACAGCTGTAGGAGTGTGGAGTTTTAGTTTTTTAAAATAAAAGAGAATCCTTAGAGAAGAACAGTGTAGCAGTCTAGAAAGGATCAGGAAACTCTGGAGATCTAGAAGGAACCCAGAACCAGAGACAGGGCGCAAACTGGGAAAGGAAACCACTTTTGAGCGCCAATCTCTTGGGAACAGGAGAGGAGTGAAACCAGCTTTAATATTGGGAGAGAGAGCGGATTGCAGACAAATAGAGCAATTCCCCAGAGAGTCCCTGAAGAAACTGGTTTCCTGCTGGGCGGGGGGGGGGGGGGGGGGGAGGGGGTCTGTTTAACATCTGAGCACACAGACCTCAATCTGAGATTTGAGACAAGTATATACAAACCTATTTTAAAAGGTTAGGTCCTTCTGCTCTGTAATCCAGTGCTCTGTTTCAAAGCATATGTACTTGCTCCTTGACAGCTTTAATCAGCATTTATATTTACTTACTTAATCTTTCCCCCTGACATTATAAACTCTGCAAAGTAAGGGATCATTCTCTCTTAGTTAACACTCTATCCTCAGGTCATCGGAGAATCGGGAACATAGGAGGTACTCAATAAGCATTTTCCAGGTAAAGGAACTTTCAACATTTCCATTAATACTGCCGCAATGGAGGTACATGCCTGTCATCTTAGCTACTGGGGAAGGTGAAGCAGGAGGATCATGGGTTTGAGGTCAACCTGGACAACATAGTGACACTGCATCTAAAAAAAAAAAAAAAATGACAACAGCAAGCCTGTCCTGGGTGCCTGTCAGTTGACTAAATGTAGAAAGACATCTGCATATAGATCCGCAGCAGTTTTTACAAGCTCCTGGAAAGCACATATTATCTTTAACATTTTACAGATTCAGCTTTGCATCTGCCGTCTGCTCCTCTGCTGGGAAAGAGCAGGGTCTTTCCTTCCAACAGCAGAGCCAGGAGGTAAGATGGTTTTTGTGTTTATTTGTTTTTTTAAAAATATGTATATTTTAGTTGCAGATGGACACAATGCCTTTATCTTATTTATTTATTTTTATGTGGCGCTGAGGATTAAACCCAGGGCCTCGCATGTGCTAGGCAAGCACTCTACCGCTGAGCCACAACCCCAGCCCCATTATTTTGTTTTTGTTCTGGAGATTGAACCCAGGGGCCCAACAGTGAGCTACAATCCCCAACCCTTTTTAAGATTTTTTAAAATTTTGAGGCAGGGACTGGCTAAGATGCCCAGGCTGGCCTCCTATTGGCAATCTTCCTGCCCCAGCCTCCCGAGTCACTGGGATGGCAGTCGACATTTGCCACAGGAGAGCTGGGCTTTGGGGTAGGGGAATTGGCTTGTTTGGTTGGAGTGGTCCTGAGGTCCACCAAGGAGTATGAATGGCAAGAAGGAGCAGTGTTTCCAAAGTCGGGGCTGAGCTGGATCCCGAGGCAGAAACAAGTAAGACTGGTGCTTTTAAGACAGGCAGAAGCAGATGAGGAGAGAGGGGAGGCAGGAACCTCCCTTCCAACAGGCAGGAGGGGGTGCTATATGGACTTAGCAGATGCAGCACTACCTTAGTGATTAATGACCTTGAGATCCTGCCCCCAGGGGCTGAGAGCCAGGTGAGAGGTGGTATGATGTAAGGGATACCCCTGAGGTTCAAGGTCTTCAAGATGGTGGTGGTACAGAGCAGAGCCCATCTGGTGCTCTCCAGGGACCACACCCAGGCTCTAATTCTCCTGGGAGCCCCCAGAAAGGTGCTGTCCCACCCAGTTCCTGGCACCTGCCACGGCCACCTGTCCACCCAATCTCACCTGCTTCCCTGCAGTAGCTTCCCAGTGGGCCCTTATTTCCCCTGGCCCCTGAAAACCCATCTTCCACACAGCAGCAGGAGGAAAGCTTTCTTCCAGGTGCTGCTCCCACCCCACCCAAGGCTGGGTCCACTTGGAATTCATCACCCACCACCACCCACCATCCTTCTTCCCTTTCCTCCCTCAGTCCCTGGTCTGCAAGCCCTTGTCCTTCCAGTAAGCCCCAAGCAGTGGCATCTAGGACGGTGTCTAACAGAGTAGACCCTTAACCATTTTTTGATGAGTGGATAAAGAAACAGAGAATCGGGTGAAAATGGGAGTTCAAAACACAATTTGAGTCAAATGTATGAAAGATGATATATCATGAGCTATGTAATGCTTTAAATAATCAATAAAAAAAAAAAAAGAAACAGAGAATCCTGGAATTCATTTGCCTCATAGAAAAAAATAATAGTGTTCCTCAATTTCTCTGGGAATGTGAGGAGAGCAAATAAGGAAAGGGTGCTTAGGAGCCATATTTGGAAAAGAAAGCCTGGCTTGCTTGCTTGCTTACTTATTTGTTTATTGCATTGCAAAGCCTTACACGTGTGAGGCAAATACTCTTCTGCTGAGCTGCATCCCTAGCCTTCTTCTTTATCTTGAAACATGGTAGAACTCTCCACTAAAGTAATAGTACATGAGATAGGAATGCAAAGGAAAATGTTATAATTAATTCAATGGTTCCTTGAATCTTCATAGTTTGGGATCTAAGGCAAGCTTTACCCTCAATCGTTTAGTGGTAGACAAAATACCACATTTATAGCTGGAACCAGGGGTGCACAAATCCCAGTGACTCAGGAGGCTGAGGCAAGAGGATTGCAAGTTGAGACCAGCCTGGGCAATTTAGTGAGAGTCTGTCTCAAAATAAAAATATAAAAGGACTGGGAATGTAGCTCAGTGATAAAGCACCCCTGGGTTTGATCCCCAGTACTGGTGGTGGTGGTGAGGATGATATATATATATATATATATATATATATATATATATATTTTTTTTTTTTTTAAAGAGAGAGAGAGAGAATTTTTTAATATCAATTTTTTAGTTTACGGTGGACACAACATCTTTATTTTTTTTTATTTGTATGTGGTGCTGAGGATCGAACCCAGTGCCCTGCGCATGCCAGGCAAGTGTGCTACCGCTTGAGCCACATCCCCAGCCCAAGGATGGCATATTTGATCTTTTGTGTGTGTGTGTGTGTGTGTGTGTGTGTGTGTGCCAGGTATTGAACCCAGAGGCACTTTACTTCTGAGCCACATTCCCAGCCCCTTTTAAAATTTTTAATTTTGAGACAGGGTCTGGCTAACTTGCTGAGGCTGGCTTTGAGCTGGTGATCCTCCTGCCTCAGCTTCCAGAGCTGCTGGGGTTAAAGGCATGTGCCACCACGCCCAGCCACACTTGCTATTTGAGTGCAGGTGTGGTTGATAATGAATCTTCTTTGTTTTACTCTTGCCTCTATAAAGTATAAGCGTCTACACTTGATATTTCCTTTTCTTTTTGGTGTGTGTGTTTTGGGGTGGAGCAGGGGGGAGGGGTTACTGGGGATGGAACCCAGAGGCACTTAACCACTGAGCCACATCCCCAGCTCTTTTTATTTTTTATTTGGAGAAGGGTCTCACTAAGTTGCTTAGGTCCTCAATAAGTTGCTGAGACTTTGAACTTGGGATCCTCCTGCCTCAGCCTTCCAAATCACTGGGATTATAAGAATCTGCTATTGTGCCCGGCATATTTCTTTTTGATTTTTCTTCAAAACAGAGTGTGCATACAAAAAAATATCTATTAATGAAAATTGGCATGAAAGAAAATTTAACTTGTGAGCTGCTCCTATGCCTGTGTCTAATTAAACCATTGTTTTCTTTTTCTCATACAGTATACTGCTTTTTCCTTTTAAAATTTATTACATTTAATTATCCTAGAAAAATCTCATAGCTTTTAATACATCAGATAAAACATTCGAAAAAGTAAGCATCTACCTTGGATTGTTCATTTAAATCTTGTTGCATTTTAGATTGATGTTATAAACTTCCCAGAACTGAAAAAATAGTGAAAAAAATTTTACTACATGTTTTGCAAATAACATTTATTATTGTTCAGGCAATAATAATGTTCTGGAATAACTCAGTCTTATGTATGAGAATTAGCCCCAAGGTGCACTTAGACTGGGTAAAGAGAGGCAGACAGATCCAGGATTGCACAGAGTACAATTTATCGGGGGACTTACTGTCATAAGCAAGGTCCCAGGTGGTAGCAAAACCAGTTGGATCCTCATAATTTGGCTTAGAAAGAGATGTGTATTTGTGTGTTAGGATAAAAGTGACTTTATCCTATCTGGAATGTACTTGGTTTAACTTAAGTTGATATTGAAGAGTCAGTTACATCCCTGGAACCAGGGTTTGGTTGTAAAGCTTCACATACTCTCTAGTGGCTTTGTTTATTTATAGTTTCCTGGGAAAATATGCAGGGAAATCTATGATCATTCTGGGAAAATCATGGTGGTAATAATTCAAGATGGCTGCAGACACTCAAGTGGAATCTATACAAATATTAATGGGTGTAATCATTTATTTTTTAAAAATGCCTTCATCCAAAAATAAGTAAGCCCAAGGTCCTTTTAGTTTCCAAATATTTGTTCTTCCTTCTAAACTCTGAACTCCTTTGTGTGCGCTTTCTTCTAAAACATACTTCTTGGGTGGATTTATCTCTCTCTCTCTCTCTTTTTTTTTAGTTGTTGATAGACCTTTATTTTAATTATTTATATACGATGCTGAGAATCCAATTCAGTGCCTCACACATACCAGGCAACTGTGCTACCTCTGAGCCACAGTCCCAGTCCCAGATTTATCTTGTAAAGATAAGTCTTTTGCCATGTGGTCTTGGATGTGTTTTGTGGAAAATCAAGCCCATGTAGGATTGGAGAGAGTGCAAAATAGAAGAAGACAATGATCATTGTTTTTTTTTTTTTTGTCTTTTTTTTGGTGATGTGGTGTTTAAAATTGTGCATATTTGATATCATGGTGGGTCACAAGTCAGATTGTGTAACTTGTTTTCTTCTGTCCCTCACAAGATATATGATGTTGGGTAAGTCTTTCAAGACCTGTCTCTGGGTTTTCCTTTTCTCTTAATCAATAAAATGAAGGCTATACCTGCTGACTGTCCACTGTTGCTCATCCTGAAAACTTACATATCCCATTTCACCTTTGCTCATCATTTGTGCCTGTTAAATTCAACATTATCCTTGCTGGAAAAGACAGAAACTGAATTTTAGCTCTCTGGCAGAGTGTTCTGAATAAATATTGATGAATGAATGAATGAATGAATAAGTAAATAAATATTTTCTAGAAATATCAACGTATATATCAATCAAGGATAGATCTTCAATTTTGAGTGAACAAAAACATCACCATATGAATGACACAAAAACACAGCAGAGACAAATACCGAGTACAGTGTAGAGGAAAAACCGTGGGCTGAGACTCATTGCCCTGTGATGACTGAGTCCCAGGAATTTGTCCTATTGAACAGGGGAGGTAAGAAGGTGTTAAGTGTGGCCACCCTACAAGGATGGTTAGAAAGCACCATGTCCAAAGAAAGAGCACGTAGAAAGACAAGGGAAGAGGAAGTGCATTAGTGGGGTGTGTTCTCCAGGGGGAAGCAGGAACGGGGCATGGAGACCTTCAGCCTTATAAGCCAGAGCCTGGGACTCCCTTTTCCAGAAAAGCTCCCAGGCCCATGAAATGTGGGACTGTGAGGAGCAACAGCCAGGAGGGACCAATGCTGGGAAGAGATAGCTGGATCCACTCACTCCCTGTCCACAGGACTTTGACACTGTAGATGAGAGGAGGCAGCCCATGATACCAGACTCCTTGCTTTGAAGACCTCTGAGGTCAATTTTGTAGAACAGTAGATACTTGTTATATTCCAGAGGATTTGAGGTTCAAATGCATCTTTATCTGTGACATCTGTACTTCTGCTTTCTTCATTTCACATCCAAGGTAGAATAATCATCGTTTCCTTCATTCCAAAGGCTGTTCCTCAAATAGTGGAATGGTGGGACGGTGGCCTCTGGCCACCACCTCCTCAGCAAGGAACTTTCTTTCACCTTTGCTTCTATTCTCAGCCCCATATTCTGGGCGAGAATAATTTCATCCTTCACTCCAGAGGAGTGAGATTTCCTGATTCTCAAAATTACTAATGTTTCCCAAAATTATTACTGACTTTACATATATTTATTATTAATAGCTATTGTATTAATGAAATAATGAACTAACAATAACAATATCCCATTTATTCCTTGAATTATCCTTTTTTTTTTTTTTGTATTAGGGATCAAACCCAGGGATTCCCTACCACTGAACCACATCCCCAGCCCTATTTTGTACTTTATTTATAGACTGGGTCTCACCAAGTTGCTTAGTGCCTCACTATTGCTGAGGCTGGCTTTGAACTCACGATCCTCCTGTCTCAGCCTCCCAAGCCACTGGGATTACAGGTATGTGCCACCACACCTGGCCCCAGCCCTTTTTAGTTTTAATTTTGAGACAGGGTTTTGCTAAGTTGCTTAGGGCCTTGCCAAAAAGCTGAAGCTGGTCTCAGACTTTCTATCCTTCTGCCTTGACCTCCACAAATTGCTGGGATTACAGGCAGGCAGCACCATGCCTGTCTGAGTCATGCCTTGAGCATGAATGTTCTCAGTATTATCTTCTGAACCATGCTAGTTACGTCATTCAAGTCCTTTGGCTGCTCCAAACAACCAGCATATGTTGTTTGTAAGAAAACCAAAACAAGGAATTCTGAAGTCAGAGTGAGAACAAGCTTTAGAGAACGTTCAGTGGATCAAGTTCATGCTAGAAATAGCTTGTCCCATTTAAAATATTTAATTCTATGAATGGTCTTGATGAGGAGCTCAAGATTTTCACTGGAGACTATTTACCTGAGAGAAATGTATGGCCACTGATGTTTAAAAGGCATCTCAGTTCTTCATGTAATTTTTGACCATAGAAACATGGCATTCTGAAACATTAGGTTATTTCAGTAAGAAAATATATATGTGAAGTCATTTTAATTTAACAGTAATATAATTTTTCCTATTATAAAATGGGTTAAATGAGTCATTCTGTTTTTCAGTTGTTTCAGTAAAATTTTGTATTGTTTTTTTCCTACACAGATTATTCTGTGTTCTGAAATTTACAGAGCAGCATGGTAAAGGGGAACAATGAGGGATGACAACTTCTAGCTGCAGGGAGAAAGTTCTGGGCCTCCTCCTGTATGTACCTCTGATGAACGAGTGCGCAGTTTATTGTGTGTTCAGGCATTCCTTTATCTTTTATTACTAGATGCAAATTGCATTTGTTTCCATGTAATATTGATGCGATTAGAAGCGACACTTGTATAAAAAGAGATGAAAGGAGCTCAGAGTCACTGGAAGTGGAGTGCATCAGCCAGGCTATCTGACTGTCATATCTTCTACTTCATGTTTATGAACTGCTGAAAGGCCCTCAGGTTATTTAGCTACTCACAAGGGTTCTCACATTGCCTGGATAACAAATGTGAACAAAATGTGAGAAATCCACCAATGAGACTCTAGTCTGAGTGTATTATGCTGGTTGGGTTAAGGATTCACGAAAAGCATTTTAAAAAGCATAATTTGTTAAGGAGAAATGATTAGATTTTTGACTGTTATCACATCCACTTGGGTTTCTTGGTAGTTTTACATGGGCTTTTCACAGATTAGCAGATATGAAAGCGATGTCGCATGGCTATGCTTTCACAGGAGTTGACAAAGGAAGTAAAATTATTTGTAAATATGCCATTTCTTTGTTTTTGTTTTGCATTACTGGAGATTGAACCCAGGGGGATTCTACCACTGAGCTATATCTTCTGTTCTATTTTGAGACAGGCTCTTGATAAATTGTCCTTGAACTTGTGATCCTCCTCTCTTAGCCTCCACAGTAGCTGGAATTGCAGGTGTATGTCACTGTACCCAGTAAAATAGGTTCTTTCTTGCTTGAAAAAAGAACTTTTTAAAGTTTTTTTAAAATTATTGTTTCATAAGACTTTGTAGTTGCTACACTAACAGTATGTTAAGAAGTGGTTTCTGAGCAGTTGTATTATGTCATTTCCTACTCTATTAACAAATGGCTACTAATATACATTTGTCTTCCAAATTGATTTTTTTTGAAAGAGAGAAAATATTTAATTGAAGTCTATGTGGCGACCAGAAGAGATGGACCATCACTGCTTTGGGATTTCAAAAATCAAACCACTAGCTGGGTGCGATGCTGCACACCTATAATCCCAGTGGCTCTGGAGGCTGAGACAGGAAGATCATGAGTTCAAAGCCAGCCTCAGCAAAATCGAGGCACTAAGCAACTCAGTGAGACCCTGTCTCTAAATAAAATACAAAATAGGGCTGGGGATGTGGTTCAGTGGTCTAGTGCCCCTGAATTCAATCCCCACTACCCCCCCCCCCCACCAAAAAAACCAAAAACAAAAACCATCAATCCTCCTAATCTATTTTAGGAACATAATTTTAGCACTATTGACATAAAATGTATCAATTTCATTTGGCCAATTCCTTTCCAATGAGAATGCTTCTAAACCTTACTGAAACAAATCATTTTATACTGATACTATAACAGGAGCTTGGGTATCTGGCTAATTAAGCCACTTTAGTTCAGAATTCTTATACCCTGTGGAATTTCTCCCTGCTACATAGAGATTCCCAAAATTCCAATGTGTATTAAATTTCAGTAATGGTTTTCCATTAATTTATCCTCTATCCTATACCAAAATAGTAGGATATTAATTCTATATACTTTATTTTTAGTAATACATGAGTAGGAAAAAAAACCAAAGTTGTAAAGAAATGATGTGAACATTCTAGAAGGATAAACGAAGGCACATAGCCAAGATAAGTTATTTAATTTCTGTTCTCTGTTTCTTCCCTGAGGACAACTATTCCGAGCCACTTCACTTTCTATTAGTAAAGGCATTAAGTGTTATTGGACTCAGCAACCTAAAGAGATTTTCTGCAATGTCCAGTAGTTACTGGCATTTCAGGCTGTGCATACATCAAGGTGAACATAATAAAGCACTTTACTTCATGCTGTTAGACGTGTGCACAGCTACTTGATGCCAGGTTCTGAGGACCAATTGAAATGGCTTAAGAACTCATCTTTTGGCAAAAGAAATTGGAATCAACCTAGTTGGTCTACAACTATACTATGCTAATTTAAAAACTATCCATATATGTAATATGCCTATATCTATCTATCTATCTATCTATCTATCTATCTATCTATCTATCTATATTTTAACCCTAGAAGAAGATATATCAATTGTTATGGTTTGGATCTTACAAGTCCCCTGAAAGCCCAGGTGTTGAAAGCTTGGTGGTCAGCTTGAGGCACTATTGGGAGGCATGGAAACTTTAAGAGGAGGGGCCTAGTGGGAGGACTTTAGGTCACTGGGGGTGTACCCTTAAAGAGAATAGTGGGACCTCCAGATTCTTCCTCTCTCCTCCTCCTCATTCTCCTCCCCCCTCCTCCTCCTGATCATCATTCTTCTCCTTCTTCTCCTTCTCCTTCTCCTTCTCCTTCTCCTTCTCCTTCTCCTTCTCCTTCTCCTTCTCCTTCTCCTTCTCCTTCTTCTTCTTCTTCTTCTTCTTCTTCTTCTTCTTCTTCTTCTTTTCCTCCTC